>NC_067400.1:225628295-225646292 GCF_016432865.1 Antechinus flavipes
GTAATCACATGCCTGAATCCACCTAGAAATGCCCTCTATCTTTGATTAAGAACTTTGAATATCTTGTGTCTGAGCATAACCTCCCATCATTTCATTTCTCCTCTGCCTCATTTCCCTCTCCACCTGTCATTGTTCATTGACCATCACCTTTACTCTGCTTCCTTTTTCTTCCTTTAATACAATAGTTTAAGCAATTGTCCTCTACCCTTGAATCCCTTGCACCTTTGCCCTTTTTCACCCCCGACTTGCTAAAATCTAACCTTTGTTTCCCCCACCCTTGACCTACCCTTCTTTCCTACTTATATCTTCCCTAATTATGCTGGAAGAAAACACAAAGCTATATTGAGGCCTCTATAGTTTGCAATGCAGAAAGGTGATCTTTTTATTCTTATATATATTGAAACATTAAACATAGACTATTTCATACTTTTTCTTCTCTCCTTCAAGCTTCCCATACCACCATCCTCTGAAGAGGATTTCACCTCATACTGAATCAAAAAATTGATGATATTCTTACCATGAGCTCCCTTCCTGTTCTATGCCTCAAGGCATTATCTCCCATTATGTCTTCCTTTACTCCAGACTGTGAGAAGAAACTCCAAGAGCTAGTGAAGTTCAACTTCCTTAATCATAAAAAAGTAGAAACTGAGGCCCATGGCTGTTGGGAAAGTTACTTTCTTCTCTATTTATCTATATTATCTATAAAGTGAAAGACTAGATTATATCAAGTGTTCTTAACCTAGGCCCATGATTTTTTTAAAATTCTGATAACTATTTCAATATAATTAGTTTCTTTTGTATTTCACTTTTATATTTTTTTCAGTTACAAATTATAATATTCAATTTTTAAATTTGAATTTCAAATTTTTTCCTTCCCCTTTCTCTTTTCTACACTGAGAGAGTAAATAAGTTGATATGTCTAATACATGTTCATTCATGTAAAACATAAACATATTCCCATATTAATCATGTTGTGACATTTTATATATTTTAAAATATCAGTTTGAAAAAAAATCTGACTTCACCAGGCTACCAAAGTCCAAGATATTAAAAACATTAAGAACCCTGGAGAGATGATTTCTAAAGCTCTATAGCTGTATTCCTATGAATCTAGGACCTCTAACTCCAAATCCTTCCTCCTTCTCTAGGTTATCTTTCGTAAAATCTTTAAGAGTTTCCTGGAACACTAAGAGGATAGGTAATTTGCTGTGGCCACAAGTCTGTCAGTTAAAGAACATGAAACTATGCCTTTCCCACTCAAAGACCAGTTTTTTATACAGTAGGCTCTGCTGCCTCTAGGGAATAATATATCTATCAACCAATCAATGAACATTTATTAAATCTCTACTATGTGCCAACCTCTGTGCTAAACTGTCCTCAAAGAACTTAAAGGCTAAAGGGAAGATTCAAAATCTAATATTGGTAATTATTCTGAGCCTGTTGTTGTTCAGCCATTTTTTCAGTCATGCCCACTCTTAGTGACCCCATTTGGGGTTTGCTTGGCAGAGATATTGGAGTGATTGGCCATTTCTTTCTCCAGCTCATTTTACAAATGTGGAAACTGAAGCAAACAGGGTTAAGTGACTTGTCCAGGGTCACATAACTAGAAAGAGGTTGGATTTGAACTCAGGAAGATGATTCTGGCACTCTATATGCTGTGCCATCTAGATGGTCCTCTATTAAGTTAAGGCAGACAGTTTAAATGGCAAGTCAGTGTCTGAGATCAGGTTTAAATTCACATTCTTTGACTTTGGGCCCTCTGCTCTATCTACTGAGTCACTTAGTTGCTTATTCTGAGTTTATTTAAAATTAAATTTAAAGAACAGGTATAATTTTAAAAGAAAATCTACCTCTGAGTTAAATCATTAATCTGGATTTATTTAAAATTATTAATTTAATTTAAACTATTAAATTATTTTAAAGGAACATTAAAATTAAAAAGAAATCTATAAAGCAACTATTCCCTACTACTTTAAAGAACAAATGGAAACATGAAAGAATTGAATCAACTAGCCATCCTGAAAATAATAGAAATTTCTGGAAGAGATTTGAAAAAAATCAACTGGATGGGAATCAGGAAAGCCCCAGACCCTGCTGTGCTGATGAGGATGGTTTAGTTTGCATTATTGGTGATCATACCATCTGAAATATTTCTTGAAAATAATGAGCTCTTGTGAAGAGAGGCTGTGGTTGGAAGACTAACAGAGCACTAAATTCTATGAAATAATTTTGTCAGATTTTAAATTAGTGTAGCAAAATATGTGTGATTTGAAAGAGAAACCTGTGTCAAAAGAAAGAGTAGAAAGATGATTTTTAAGACATTGAAGGACCACGGATTAATTCTGAAGCGTGTAGAGGAGCCCAGTTTAAAAAATAAAGACTGAAGTGTTGTTAGCTTAAAGTTAAAATTTTTCTGGTAAGTACTTACTTGTGTTCTCTGCTTATATAGATAATAATAGCTGCTCCATGTGAATACCAAAGAATTTTAAATATGGTTATTTTAAAATGTTCTATTTTGAATTCCTTTCTCCTTTCCTCTCTCTCCCTCCCTTCTTTCCTTCCTCTCTTCTTCCTTCCTCTATTCTTCCTTCCTTCCTTCTTCCTTCTTCCTTCCTCCCTCCCTCCCTCCCTTCTTTCCTTCCTCCCTCCCTCCTCCTTCCTTCCTTCCTTCCTTCCTTCCTTCCTTCCTTCCTTCCTTCCTTCCTTCCTTCCTTCCTTCCTTCCTTCCTTCTTCCTTCCTTCTTTCCTTCCTTCCTTCCTCCTTTCTTTCATTTGATTAAATGGCTTGCATCTATAAAATCTATATAATCTAACTATTATACATCAGAGATGAAACTTGAACTCAGGCCTTTCTAACTCCAAAGCTGAACTTTCCATCTAGTTTACCACTTTCTTTTTTATACTTTGAAATATAAACTGAAAATAATGAATAGCTGGGTAGTACAATGGATATAGCATCAAGCTTGGAAATTAGGAAGATTCCTCTTCCTGAATTTAAATGTGGCCTTAGACATTTATTATATGACCTTAGGCAAGTCATTTAATCCCATTTTACCTCATTTTCCTCATTTGTAAAATAAGGTAAAAAAGAAATGGCAAACCATTCTAATTTCTTTGCCCCCAAATCCCTCAAATGAGATTAAGAATCAGGCAACTGAAATGACTGAATAACAAAATCAATTGGTTCTAAAAGGTATAGTTTGGTATGGTGGAAATAATACTGAACTTAGAATCAGGATATTAACTTTTTTTCCTTATTTGTAAAGTGGGTTGGAGGAGAGAAATTTAGGAAATATGAGGAAAGGACTTTATAAAATTAATTATTATTTTTAAAAAAATATTAGGTCTAATAAATAAGAGGGGGTAAAATAAAAGAATAAAAAAATAGAATAAATATTCTGTTATTCTAATATAATTCCTAATTCTACCTCCTGTCTTTTTAAAAAAATTCCTTTTTTTTAAAGGGGGAATTTTTATTTTGAAAGAAATTCCAAGGTTATATCTAGAATGTAGTTTGAATTTTTGTCAGTGGTAAAGTTCCTTCAAACAACAGGCTTATAACTTCTGTATTTCAATATAATTTTCAGAATAATTTTGCTGGAGTGAATTCAACCTTTCATTTAAAAATATGTGAATAGAATAACTCTATTCTCTTAACTTTATTAGATGTAAGTCAGTGAAAGAAGTGATGACAGGCAAGGGAAATGGATTGACATTTAAAAAGTATGTAGGGCCAGTCCAAATTAAGAGGGCCAAATGGGATTTTTGAAGCAGAAAGATTTTCAAAATGTAATTCTAAGGCTGGCTTCTAAATATATAAAAAAAATAACCAACTATAAAGTCCTAAATCCATTTTATTCTCTTTTTGAAAATAATTTGAATCACAAGTCAAAAAAGAGAAGTGGAAAATTTTCATTTCAATAAAAACATGTATTTTCATAAATATGCCTCCTAGTAGTACCTAGACAATTATTTTGTTGTTGTTGTTCATTCACATCATGATTTCAACAAGAGATACCAGTCTATAAGCTTGCAGAGGCATAGAGTTCTAGGCCTAAAGTCAGGAATACCTGAAATCAGATTTGACCTTACTGTGTGCCTCTGTAGAAGACACTGACTCAGTTTCCTCAGCTGTAAAATGGGGATCATTCCCAGGGTGGTTGTGAGGATCAAGTGAAATAATAATTGCAAAATGTTTAGCATTAAGTATGTGCTTAATAAATATTTGTTTTCCTCCTATAGTACCTATATTTCCCCCTCCATACACACCTCAATTTGCAGTTAGAACAAGGGTCTAAAAGAATGTCTGTTTATCCAGTTCTGACAGTTTTAACCAAAATTGAAAAAGGCAGTCTGGAATCCAGGGATGGTGGATTTGGAATTAGAGGACTTGCATTCAAATCCCTCCATTCTCACTAACCATATGTATGAACTGTGGCAAATTGCTTATGTTTCTGTACTCCATTTTTTTCCTCTATAAAAGGAAAGGTTTGGACCAAATATTTTCACTTCTGAATCTCTGATCTTATACACTATGTGAACAGAGAAGGATCAAAGCCTCAGACCCTTGCTAGCTGAATCTAAACAAATTACTTCACCTCTGTTGACTTCAGTTTTCTTAAATATAACATGGGAGTAATAACAGCACCTGAGGATCAAATGAAATCGTAATAAAATTCCTAGTGCAATTCCTGGCACTTAATAGCTGCTTAATAATGCTTATTCCCTTCTCTTCCCCATTGCTTTAAACTTTTGCAGCAGAATTCACAATGATTTACCTTTCACTAGGAATATATTTCTCAAAGTTACCAAGGCCATGTCTTCATAGACAAAGCATCTGGAATATTTTTGTTGTTGCTGTTAAGTAGTTTCAGCCATGTCCAACTCTTCATGATCCCATCTGAGATTTTCTTGGCAGAGATACTGGAGTGTTTTGCCTTCTTTCTCCAGCTCATTTGACAGAGGAGGAAACTGAGGCAAATAAGATGAAGTGATTTGTCCAGAGTCACACAGCTAGTAAATGTCTTATGCCAGATTTAAACTTAAGAAGATGTGTCTTTCCTATTCTAGAAACAGTGCTCTGCCCACCGAGGTACCTAGCTACCCTAACTTGGAACAAAATCATGATTAAATAAGGAAAAGTGTCTTACCCACCCTCCCAATTCTGGTATCCATCAACCTTCCAGTTTGAGGAGCAGCTGCCTATTCACTCTGGCTGTGGTCTTCAAGTTACCTAAGGGAATGGGGAATAAATGGACTGCCAGTTTTCCTTGTGTGGCAAATGAGTTTAGGTCTTTATATCTCCTGAAAAAAAAATCCTGAATAAGAGAATAAATCTACCTCAATTTCATTCACTAGAATAACCCTATTCACATTTCTGGTACCTGACACATCCATGGGTACCTGATGGTCATTTTTTTCCTATCTATCTATCTACTTTCAGCTATTTCCCAAGTCTGTTTGTTTGGTTTTTAATTATGGCATGTATGACAACCATAAAAATAGAGACATGATAACTAAGAAATAACACTGCTTGGTGACACAGGTTTTGGTTTTTGTTTTACAATTTTAATAGATTCCACTTAAAAAGCAAGATCACTGATGAAATAGTGACCATAGGGTTGTTCCCCTATCCCCTAATTGTCAACACAGAAACTAGAGGGGGAAAAAAGTAATTTACTAGAAAAAGACAAATCCCAGTTTCACTAAGGATGGAAAGGTTTGTACCTTTCAGCAACCAATGGGAGACCATCTTAAGGAGTCCGTTTTGATTTAACTGTTGTAGTCCATATCAAAGAAAATGCTCCTGACAGAGAATGAAAAAGATAGTTCTGTTCTTATATTGTCTATCCAACAAGTATTTATTCAGTGACTACTATATGCATAGGACAGGATGCAGTAAATAGATTCTATGTGTGGTATGCACATAGTAAGTGCTGATCACCATATTTATATTCAAATGATTACCCACCTAAGATAGACATGGTAGATGTTTTTAATGAACTTTGAAAAAGTTAAAGCATAGCAGAAAAAAATGCCTAAAAGCAGTTCAATGGGTACATTACCAGGAACATAAATATATTCATGGTTTTGTTGATTTTAACTGTCAAGTTCTTTATTGTATTTTTTTTTCATTGCATCATTTCATCTCCCTCAGCTTTGAAAAAATTCTCACTAAAGCTACTCCTATTAGTACCAGTGCTGAGGCCCAGCAGGAGAAATTCAAGATTCAACCAGGCCCACAGGGGAAAGGAGAGATATTGATAACAGTTTTTAAAATGTTTGTCATAGAAGTCAGATTTTATATGGGGATTAGGCTTTACTCCAAGAGTCTCAATAAGCATTGAAAGTGGGAAAGCATGAAGAAAGTCTGTATGTTTTACCTACACATACAGACATCCACAAATTAAAATTAGAACATCCTCTTGCCTTTCCTGAGGAGAGAATTTTATAGCCTTTTTGGGTGAGGATCATAGAACACTAAATTGGTTCTACTCATCCTTCTGCCTGTCTTGTAATCCATCCAAGCTCAATGAAAATTTGAATGGAATATAAAGTGCCCTGTGATTGCTCATACATGCACAGGCCATTTCTTAAATTCTGTCTCCTCAATGCATGAGGTTTCTTTTCCAAAGTTTTTTTAGGGTAGAGATAAAACCACACATCACTCTCATAATGAGGATGCTTACTCAAGCATATAATAAGATGTCTTCTATAGTTGCTTTTTGATGCAAGTAATATAATCATACTACAAATCCCTCTATTTTATAGAACAGCATGAAGTCACATGAAAAGATAACTAACTATAAGACAATAAGAAATAATCTTATTCTTCTAGTGTAAGAACAAAGAAGGGAAAAGTATAGAGAGGAATGAGAAATAGTTTTAATAAAATTTCTATTTTCAAAACTGAAATAGTAATGATTTTGTTCTTATTTTTTTAAAGTTCAGTGGATGTTTTGAAAACGGGTTTCAGAATTTCCCTTGGAAAACTTGTTATTATAGTTACAACTTTAAATATCTATTGGATACCTTGTAGATTCTCTTCATTATCAGAGAGAGAGAGGGACAGAGACAGAGATAGATACAGAAACACAGAGATTTTCTTCCATAGAATCTGATTATAGGATAAAAGCTTTTTGGGGTTGAAAACACGACCTATGTTACCTAGGAAGAGAAGTTAAATGGAACAAATTTATTATAAAAGTCAGAGGTTCCAGACTAATTTGTACCAGATTTACATACCGTCTAAGCTGTACCTTAGGTCAGATAAATATAGATATAGATATATGTCAGAAGGTCTTCTAAATACATGAGAAATAGTCATCTGTTCAGCATCTGTAATTTAATCCTGAAACTCACTTCAGCCATCACTGAGAGCAGCTTTTCCAGAGAAGAAGGATAAGTTCAAATGCAGGAGTTTATATGGAAAAGTGATATATGAGGAAACAGATTTAAGGAGGTCTGAGTGATTTACTATCTAATAACGGTTTGAGGCAGAATTCAGACCCATCTCTCCCTAATTCCTGGTTTAGTCCTCTATCCACCACATACTGCGGTGTCTTTTAGGTAAGTTCAGAGTTCTCAGGGGAAGTAATTTCTTCTATCTATTAACTGTGTATCTAAAAAGAGACCAAGATTATTCATCAAAATATGAACATGCTACTCACTTCTATTCACTCCGTTCTGGTAAAGTTTTTGCAGTGCATTATCTACTTTGATTCCTGATGACTGACCAGTATTAAAATGAAATTCTTATTTTGGTCATACTGGAAGCATTTAGTTTAAGGTTATCTATTGTCAGAAATCTCTAGTTCTAAGACAATTTCACTGTCTTGTAGTTGATATGCATTATTGGATTGTCCAGGAGAAAAAAACAAATAGAAATTCCCTGAAAGCAGGAATCGAACAAAATTTCATGGATATACATTAGAGTTTTAGAGAGAGAGGCTTATAGACTATGATATGGTAGAGTACTTTTCACTCATGATAAAACCACAAGCTAGAAATGAGAAGCCAGCTTCCCAATAACGTACTCACTATTAAAAAAGTTGACCAGGTTAATAAATTAGCCTCATCTCTTTTTTGAGAGAGTTTTTTTTAAATTTTTTCTTTTTATTATTATATATATGATTATTTTAATAGATTTTTTTAAATTTTGAGTTTCAAATTTTTCCCTCTTTTTCTTACCCATCCCCTAAGAAAGCAAGCAACATGATATCAATTATTTGAAACTTTGTAAGACATATTTTTATATTAGCCATATCATTAAAAAAGCAAAAAAATAAAGTGAGAAAATTATACTTCAATTTGCACTCAAAATTCAGTAGTTCTCTCTCTGGAGGTAGATAGCATTTTCCAACATGAGCCCTTTGGAATTGTTTTGGATCATTGCATATATCAGTGTAGCTAACTTCTTCATACTTGATCACCAGTTGCTGCTCCTTAGTATATTGATTTCCTGATTATTCTTATTTCATTCTGTTCAATTCATCACTTCATATAGGTCTTCCCATGTTTTTCTGAAACCATAACTCTGGTCATGTCATATAGCATCACAGGATTTCATCACATTCAAAGGCCACAACTTATTCAGCCATTCTCTAATTGATAGGCATCACCTCAATCCCCCCTCCCTTTTTTTATTAGTGTTAAAAAGAGTTCCTACAAATTTACTTGAACACATAGGTCTTTGGTTTTTGGGGTCCTTGGTTTTTGGGGGAAACTGTTGGATCAAAGAGTATGCACAGTTCTCCAGATCTTTGGTCTTAGTTTCACTCTATTTTCTGAAGTGGTTGGACAAGTTCAAAGCTCTATTAATAATTCGTTATTGGATATATTTGCTCTCATCCCCTCCAGCATTTGCATTTCTAAAAATGTAAAGTGGTATCTTCAAATTGCTTTTCCTTACATTTCTGTGATTAATACTGGTTTAGAGCCTCAACTGTGAGTCATGAATATGGGGTTTCAGAATTGAATGTGAGAGTCACAAAGTTATGATTTATTATCAGCAAATGTTTGAGTTGCATACCAGGTTCACATAAAAAATTTGTTGGGGGAAAGGGGGCTACAAGTGGAAAAAAGTTTAAGAAATTCTAATTTCAAATATTTTTTCATATGACCATAAATAACTCTGATTTTTTTTTCTGAAAACTTCCTATTCATATCCTTTGATCATTTATCAATTGGGGAATGGCTTTTATTTTCGTATTGACTCAATTCCCTATATATAAGAAAAAAAGGCCTTTGCCAAAAAAAAAAAAAAAACAAAAACCTTGTATAATGTATTGATCATCCTGCCATCTAGGGGAGGGGGTGGAGCGAAGGAGGGGAAAAATTGGAACGAGAGGTTTGGCAATTGTCAATGCTGTAAAATTACTCATGCATATAACTTGTAAATAAAAAGCTATTAAATAAAAAAATTGTATAAAAATTTTTGATATTACTTCTGCCTATGGTACCTTTTAGCAAAATGTAGTTTCCCTGATTGTGTCTTTTAATTAGTTCTCTTTTTGCTTTTGTTTTGTTTGACATCCTATTTGCTATCTCTGCCTTTTTTACTTTATTAAAAAATTAGGTCAGGGAAATGATGCAGATGTTTAAGACATTGGACAAAGCTTCACATCGAGACAGTGTAGAATAATAGATTTGGAACAAACAACTAAGGTTTAATACTAGCTCTGCTTTGAGCAAGCCAATTCATTTCTTTGGGTTTCAGCTCTTCATCTGTAAAATGACTTGAGTAGACCAGATGTTCTTTGGGGTCTCTTTCAGTTCTAAGTCCCATGACCTTGTAATATCCTTTCAGACAAAAGAGAGATGCAGATTAATTAATAAGTAATAACAGGTGAACTCTTAGAAAGTTGAACAATAGTATCCAAAGATTCTTGATGACTATGTCCACCTAGAAGAAAATTTCTATTGATGTGCCACAGGGCTCTTGTGCTTGCTCTGACTGCCTACATAGTTTTATCCATAGTTAAGTGGGTAAAGACATAAAAGGCTATTTTTGCTCATCTAATTTATGGAAAGATGCCAGAATACAATGAGCCACTCAGAGGTGGAGGGTTTGAACAAATACTTCTTTTACTAAAATCATTCTAATACCCTCAGGTAGAAGCAATTCTCAAAGCTGTTTGAATGATGCCCAGAGGATTAAAAACAAATAAAAAGCCACTAGCAAGGTTAAAAAAGCAGTCAGCCAGGAGCTTTCCTGGAGCCTCCGGAGCTCTCTGCCAAAGTTTCAAAAATGACTTTCATGCTTCTCTTGCCCAAGGGGTCCATAACTGGATCCCAGATCAATCTACCTGAATGCAGTGTTAACATGGACTATCCCAGGTCTGCACTACATTCCCCCACTTGTAACAGTTCCAGGTTTATATTGTAAGAGCATGGCAGAGTTAACTTATACCTTGCCAGTTCTTGGCCCATAGCAGAGAGACAACTCATAGTCATTTGCAAAATAATCCAAATCCAATTTTGAAAGGATGGAACCGAAACAATTAGTTAATAAGACAAAAGTTTTAAAATATGTGTTGCCTTAAATTTGATTAGAAAAAAAATCAGTCGCACATGTATAGGACAGAAAATATATGGCTTAATAGCAAGTCAGATGAGAAAAGGCCTATTTATTTTGGTTGTCCATGGACATTTCAATATGAGCCAATAGTAGAATAAGAATATTTTAAATACTAAAAGCAATATGTAGCTGAATTATTAGAAGTCTGGAGGCATGGCCCTGGATTTTCATGCTTCTCTGCCTTGGTCATCTTTGTCTATTGAACTTTTTCATATCCTTAAAAATCCTCCTGCCTCTTCCTTCTCTACCCTCAAACTTTGAAATATTCAGACTTCACATTCATCCCTCCATTCATCAATCAAACAATAAGAATTCACTATATTTTATTATATACAAAGCACTATAATACAAAGAAGCATTAAAAATACTTCCTTCCCTCAAGAAACTTACATTATAGTAGAAGAGACAACATGGAAGGCCATTTAGAATAGACACCCAAAGAATTATTGGCCAACTGGCCAATTTAATTGGCCAAAACTCTTCTGGAGGATTATGGGAAGTTTTAAAGATCATACTTTAAGAAGAATATTAACAATCTAGAATACAACTAGGAGGAGAAATTATCTGAAAAGTGTCTCAGCAAACAGCTTAGGGAGCAAAAGATAGCTTGAAGAAGAAAAAAAAACTGGGGCTGAGCATTATTTATAACTGGACATTGTTCAGTTTTCCTTTTTAGTGATTTTTATTTTACATTGTTTTAATTGTTGAGTATAGTTTTCCTCATTCTGCATATTAAGTTACACATCAGTTCATATATCTTCCCATTTGTTTGTTTTTATGTTATAATTTCTTACACAGCAATGATATCCCTTTATATTCATGTACTTCAATTTGTTTAACTCTTCTTCAAAAGATGTCACCCCAAGAAATAAGAGAGGAAGAACAAGGGCTATCTAAAAAACAGATCTGTCAAGCTTTACCTAATGAGAAGTCCCAAGGTTGATTTTTATTTTGTTTGTTTTCAGATTGATCTTCATTCAAGACCCCAGAATTAGTACTATATAAGTCTGAAGATGAGCTAGAAGCACTTTTTAATAGAGTGTGTTAATCCATCTAGAAACAGTGCTGATCACTAGTCTTATGCTTATCAACAAGAACCAGCTACTAAAAAAGTAGTCCTAGCTGGTTATGAGCTCCTCCCACCACCAGGAAATAAAGAAGGAGAAAACAGAAATTTATGATTCTTAGAGAGTGAAAACTTCAATCCCACTTTTCACCCTGTTTGTGGGTGCCATTTTGCTAATGGCTAGGGCAAAGAGGAATGGACCACATGCATTTATGGAACTGATTTCTTGACTATAACCATCAGGCACTGGGAAAATTTCTCTCTCTCATGCTGCATTTCAGTGAAACTTAATCATGTGAACATATCATAATGAAGATAACTCACACAAGCATGATTTAAGTCCATATAGTTCTTTTACTTATTACCAGAATAATTAAAGAAAAGGAATAATATTGAATATGTAATAAATCAATTACCATGTGGGTTATGTACCTGGATATCTTTATAAATCTTGGCAGCCCTGAACATTCTGTTTGTGAAGATATTTCAGTTGTGTGCGCCTCTTCTTGAGTTCATTTGAAATTTCCTTGATAAAATTATTAGAATGATTTGCCATTTCTTTTTCTAACTTGTTTTATAGATGTGGAAACTGAATCAGGCAGGATTAAGGGACTAGTTCAAGGTTACACAATAGGCATTTCCTAAACCCAGGAATTCTGAGACCCAGTTCAGGTTCTTATCATTTCTTCTCACTTGGAATGAGCAAACTTCCCCAATATTTGTAATGTGCATTACCAAATTTATTCCCATAGACTTTTCCACTCATGGTTTCTTAAAAGGTAAAGAGCAAGATAGAACTGAGGATCTGAGGAACTAGGGCCAGCTCCTGTAGTTGTTGCTTTAATATTTACAATTTTATCACTAGCAACAACCTCCGATCCATCCTCCAAGTATTTGTTGGGGCAATAGATTTATTGGCAGGACTTCATGAAAATTTGATCAGTCTTTACAGAAAGGAAGCAAGAAGAGTAGAACTGAAGAAAGATCATGGCTGTTGGCTAAAGTTCTTCCTGTGGATCTTGTACCGGTGACAAAATGTGAAATGTAAGGTATTATCACATAGTATGGGCTTCGAAAGTTCTCCATAGATAGATCTAGTTTTTGTTTGGGCCTTGACTTGTGACTTCAATGTTGGCAGCTCTTCATGCAGGAACTCCCTCTGTTGATGCACTATATTGGCAACTCCTCTACAGCTTATAAACTTAGACAGTTGAAAACTTGCTGAGGCATTTAAGAAGGTAAGGGACTTGCTCACTGGTCTCACAGCTTATATGTGTCAGAGGCAAAACATGAATCTCATGTTCTTGATTTAAAGGGTTACCTTTTAGAAGAGAAGGTATTATATAATAGATTGAGGCAACCAGGTGTTTGACTGAACCTCACCAATGCTCTCCAGTTTTAATTCTTCAAGTCTCTGTCTTGTGCTCCCATGCCCATGGCATTGACCTTTCTCTGACTATTCTCTCTCTTATATGAACAGGGTTACTGACTGTGAGACAAGGACTTAAATAAATTCAATTCTATCAATATTTATTAAATGCCCACAGGATGCAAAGTATTGTATTTTGAGGGATAAAATTAAAATGAAGACAATTACATGGTAAGCTCCAAAGATTTGTGGTCATTAGGAAACCATTATTTTTCATGCTAACAATATGAACTCACAATTAATTTATGACCTTTAGTAAAAGATGTACTTTTGCCATTTCCAGTAAGTATATGCCTTATTTTTTTTTAATAGTTTACTCTCTTGTCCCATTCAGTTTAAGACCCATTTGAGCCAGAGAACCAATGTTCAGCATCTCACAGCCAGTATATGATTAAAGAAAAAACTTGAGCCATGTCCTACTAATACCAAGACTATTTTTTTGTCCATTTTACCATAGTTACTGTAAGGTTACTTATGGTAAGCAGAGAAATTGAGATTTCATTTGCTGAGCTCATGAAACCTAATATTAGATTTCATCCTAAAATAGGATGATAATTCCTTATTGACTCAAAATCATAGATTTGGCCCCCTGAAGTCCTGATCAGGAACTTTTTTATTGTTCAGTTGTATCCTATTCTTCATGACCTCATTCAAGGTTTTGTTGACAAAGATACTGTCATTTTCTTTCCCTGCTCATTTTAGAAATGGGGAAACTGATGCAGACAGAATTAAGTAATTTGTCCAGGGTCAAACACCTAGTAAGTACCTAAGGCTCTATTTTGAACTTGCAAATTTGTGATGTTTATCCACATAATTTTTAGAAAATGAGACTTTGAAGTTCATCATTTCATTCTCAAATCATTTAAATTGTTTTTATGTACAATTATATCTATCTATCTATCTATCTAACTATCTATCTATAGGCAGTTATATAACTGTCTTCCAGAACTCATTTTAGAGTAGAGATGACTCATGCTTTTAAAAGTCTCTAAGAAGAGTTCATAGTGACAAAGGTCTTTTTTAAAGTCTTTTTAAAGACTTTTTTTTAATGAATTTTTTATGAGTGTATATAAGAGAAGCAGTGTAGAGCAGGATAGAAAGGAAGGGGAACATGGACATTAGAGAATTGAGAAATTCACAGGAGGATCAGTGGGTAAGCATAATATCTTTGAACCTGAAATCATTTTGGTATTTTATTTCAATGAATTTAGAGATATAATCAATCAATCTATGAATTAAGCATTAAACATATACCAGATACTGTGCTAAATGAAGGGGACATAAAAAGAACCAAAAAAAAAAAAAAAAAAAGAAAGAAAGAAAAAACCCAACAGCATTATCAACAACAAAACAAATAGTCTCCATTTTCAAGGAGATTCCTAATGACCCTGAGCTAATACGAGGATAAGACCAAGTATTGTTTGGAAATCCCATTGCCCATACAATTTTAAGTCACATTTCCAGTTTGAAGAGGAGTACTTATAAGTAGGGGCCCTGATCATGGTTCAAGGGCAAAAAGTAGTACTAGTTATTGTGGCTACAGGGAGTAGGGGGCCTTCCTGGTTTATCCAATACAGAGAACAGTGACCACACCTTTCCCAAAATAACACCACTTTGGAAAAAGAGAAAACTTATAGACTCTCCTAACTGGCTCTTGAAACAACAGCATAAAAAAAAAAAAAAAGGCTGAAGCTTGGGATAGTACTTCCCAATACCCAGGTGAACAGAGCCCAAGTTTAATATAAAATTCAAAGCAAAAACAAAAATATGAAACAGACAAATAAAAAAAAACAGATTGCAAAAATGATGAAACAACAACAAAAAGATCTTGACCATAAAAACCCAACTATAATAACAGGGAAAACAAATTCAGAAGGTAAAATGAAAATAGCTACAAGCAAAGTTTCAAAGGAAAATGCAGTTGAACACAATCCAAACAAGAATTCCTAGAAGAGTTACAGAAAGAAATAAGAATGGGAGAAGGGAAAGTGGAGAAAGAAATGAGAATGATGCAAGAAAATTATGAAAAGAGATTTAATAGATTAGTAAAAGAGGTTCAAAAATAGTTGAAGACTAAATTGTCCATAGTAAAAGAGGCATTTCACTAAAGAATTCACTGAAGAAAAGAACTCTTAATTTTACTGCCTTTCCTCTGAAATTATTCTCAATTTATCCTGTGGTTATCTTATTTATACATAGATAACTCTCCCCTACTCCTATTCCCCCCACACATACACACATACTAGTGACTGTGAGTTACTTAAAGGGCAGAAACTGGGCTGTTGTTGTTTTGGGGTTTTTTTAACCTTTCATTGGAACCACAGACCTTAGCTTTGCATCAGAAACATAGTAGACATTTAATAAATGCTAAAAGTGGGATCATTATGGCTATTGAACAGTGTCTACATTTTCAATTTTGCTCATGCTTTTATTGGTTTTGCTTTACTGCTTTCCCTTTCTTTATTCAATTACAAGGGATGGCTCACTGGATAAGGAAGTAGGAGGGATTTATCTGGAAATGGAGATATTGGAAAAAAAACAAACGATATCAATATTTTCTAAATGAAAAATATGTGAATGTCAAAAAATGCCTAATTGAATCAAGCAAATCAATTATTAAGCCCCAAAGCAATACAAAATTCATATGTCATTTTTCAGAAGTAAATTCACCCATTTTGCTAAATTAAATCTAGTACATATTCAAACTTTACTGAAAATTTTGGGGGGAAAATACAAATTTGCTGGAAATTACTACGTATGAGAGACTTTCAAAGCTAGAGCTATTTATTGAAAGATGCACAGACTCAAATAGAAATAAGAACATCCAGTCTATTCTTATTAGCTGGCCACAGCCTTAGCTTTCTACTCCCAGAGTTATGTTATAGGGTCTACCAATAAAATAAATTGAATGAACATTGAGGCATTCTTCTCCCCACTTTTGGGCAAGTTTTCTTGACATCAAATTAATTTGTAGGAAGCAGATTTGTACAGCAAATTGTAATGTAATTTCCTGACATCAAACCCTCCAAAAGGTAAATTTGGATAAGGGAGGGACAGAAACATCCAACAGACAAATGAAAAGGAAGGCAGAAGAAAGGAGCACTAAGGAATGACTGGAAGAGACTCTAAAGGAGTCTTCTAAAGAAGCGGGCTGACTCTGCAAATGAATTTTCTCATAACTTTGACTGTGACTGGCCCTGTTGAGAAAACATACTGTTAATATCCTATAATTTTTATTTAAGAAACAATTCCCATTTTATTAAATTTTTATACTTCTTCCTTCACAAGAATGACCAAATCTTCTCCTTCCCTTCCAACATACCCACCTACTATTTTTTCTTCATTCTTAGAGGCACAAAATGAACTCAAATCTTTATCTCTTTCAGTTGGACTAGGACAACCACTTCTTACCTAAAATTCTTGCCACCAGCCCGTTAATAATAATAGCTAACATTTATATAGTGTTTTAAGATTTGTAAAACTTTTTACAATTACTATCTCATTTGATCCTTATAACACCTTTGGGAGATAGATGCATTATTATCCCTATTTTGCAGATGGGGAAAATGAGACAAATAGCAATTAAGTGTCTTAATCCACAGCCACACATCTAATAAGTGCTTCAGAAGAATTCAAATTCAGGTCTTCCTGATTCCACAACCAGTGCTCTAATAAAGAAGACTACCTAGGCTGTCTTCTTTAATAATTACTGTGTGACTGTGCCGACCCAGAGAAAAAATGGTCCTCACCTCTATTAATTGCCTTATTAATTGGTATTTCACCTCAATCTTATAGAAACCTTTGCCAAGACATTCTAAATTATCCTATTTTCTTACCACATGCTCTGAACAGATGTGACTTGCAAATAGAAATGTTTATTATCATAAATGGAAAGAATTTTAAAGATTTCAGAAACTCAAACCTAAGAGGAATTTTAGCGAGCTCCCAGTCAGTAGAAATCTCTCTATAAAATCCTTGACAAATGGGTCCTCCGATTTCTGCCTCATGGAGAACTTAGCACTTCCTGAGGAAGCCTATTAGACATTTAGTCCATGCCCTTCATTTTACAGAAGAGGAAATTTTGATTCAATGATATTAAATGATTTGCCTTTGGTCACCCAGCTAATTGGATGCGTATCCAGGACTAGAACACACAGAAATGCTAACTCCCAACCCCAGGCTTTTCCCTCTATATATGGATCAATTTATTTCCTCTTTTATCTCAAGCTTTTAAAATAATAGAATTTATGGTTGGAAGAGATCTTAGAGATCACCTAATTCAGCCCCTTCATTATATTTTCTATTCCCTAAAATACCTTTTAATTCTATTAGGCAGCTCAACAGCAATCTCTTCTAATCAGGAGGCATTTGACTCTGAGCTAAGATTTCACTTTTTAATCTGGAACTCTCTCTCTAAGTTTAACAAACTTTCTTCACCCCACTCATGTAATTGTTTTGCCATGAATTCTCCTCTGGAAAAACTCTTCTCTAGTGCAAAAATAATGATGGTTACTTATATTCTCACATATTCTGATTCAACTAATATTTGTTGAATGCCTACTAAGTGTAAGGCACAACTAGTAAAAGAAAGAATGAAAAGTTACACTCTATGTGCTAAAGGAGTTTACAATCTGGTTGATCGGTCAGATAATTCCAGAAATAGCTAAAACAGAGGCACTATACTCTAAATGCACTTTTGTGCTGGTAAATATTTAAGAAGAGGCTCTCCAGAAATTTAAAAAAAATTTTTTTTTCAAGTTGGTCTAGAAGCATTTTTAAATTTCATCTAATTTATTAACATTTTCTCTAATACTTTCTTAAGTCTACAAATCAGCAAACCAATAAATCAAGCTTTGATTTCTGTAAATGCTCACACTGAACATTTAACATCAACTCTCTTGAACAGGTACAAACTGGTTCCAG
>NC_067400.1:225646792-225740211 GCF_016432865.1 Antechinus flavipes
AGACTCTGTGCATCACTGGCAAGATGCTCCAACCTCACCTGCTGCAGAAAAAGATGGGCCTGAGCACCTGTGACCAACATGGAGAACAAGAGATGTTCTTCTGTGAGGAAGACCAGAGGCCCCTCTGTGTATCCTGCTTATCAGCCCCAGAGCACAAGGACCATCAAGTCCTTCCCTTGGAGACAGCTGCTGACAAGTGCAAGAAGAAGCTCCGGGAGAGATGGAACATCTTACAGAAGAAAGAAGAGAAATTTCAAACTGCACTGGACACCTTGAGAAGAAGAAAGGAGCAATTCACAGAGCGTACCTACACTTTGAAAGAGACAACTATTTCTGAATATGGCAAAATTCACCAATTTTTATGGGATGAAGAATATCAATGCCTGCAAAATCTGGAGCAGCAATCCAGAGTCAATGTGGTCAAACTGGAGGAGAAGGAGCATGAGCTGACCCAACAAATCCAGAATCTACAACAAGTGAAGTTTGAAGTAGAGGAGAATTTGGACAAGATGCCCTTGGAAATGATCCAGGATATGCCAGGCACTTTGAAAAAGAAGGAAGAGCTCCTATTGAAAAAACCAGTGCTTTCTTACATTTTCTGGCCTACCTGCCCTGTCAGAGGCATGAGAGAAATCCTCATGAGTTTCCACAGGGATATAACTTTTGATCCTGAATCAGCCCATCCTCATCTCGTCCTATCTGAGGATTTGAAGAGGGTCCAGTATGGAAGCATCTATCAAGACCTGCCTGACAACAAAGAGGGATTTGAGTCTGGTCTTGTGGTTCTGGGAGCACAGAAATTCTCCTCTGGCAAACACTATTGGGAAGTGGAGATGGGAGACAAGACAGCGTGGGAATTGGGCATCTGTAAAGATTCAGTCAGGAGAAAGGGGCTGATCTCCTCCTCATCTGAGGATGTAAGTACCCTCATCGGCTTCACTTCTGGAAATAGTTTCTTCTTCTGTACTTCAGACAAGAACTTTCTATTGGGCCGGCCTGTGCACAAAGTGGGCATTTTTCTAGATTATGAAATGAGGTATCTAGCATTTTATGATGTCCTAGATAGATCCCTGATCCACAGTCTCTCAAACATGGATTTGGAAGGGCCTCTTCGCCCTTATTTCTCTCCTTGTCTTCCCAATGAGAAAAGCACCCCTGGTTCACTTATCATTTGCCCCAAGAGTCCACAGTAGAGGGCTGTCACAGGTACTCGTTACTAAGGATGACTTTCTGAAAGGTGAATGAGTGTAACACTGCCAATGACACTCCATTTCTTTGAATTCCTGTTGAAATGGTCAATAAAGTGTGATTATTTAAACCAAGAAAATACTACTTTGTAAATACTTCTTAACAAGTATTGCTCCAACATAGAGCATAAGTTATGCTTAACATAAAAAAGTCAGGTCATTTTTTTTCCCTTTGGTGGCTGATCTTCCAGTACCTAATTTGGAAGGAGAGGGTGGTAGAAGAATAGGAGAAAAGGTAGATGAAAGAAACAGGGAAAGGAAAAAGTTCCTAGTAGACAAAGAGGAAGAATAGAATTTAGATGCTAAATGACTGTAGGAATAAATAAACAACCAAGCAGATAAGGAAGCAAAGAAAGAAAGAGAAGTTCTCTTGTTTGAAGGCCTAGGGAGATGGGTATGGAAAGTCTATTGCTCTGAGTGAGAGATCTACTTGAGGATCATAGCAGACTCAAAGATCTTATATTAAGAAAATATAAGACATGTCCAGGTATAAAGAGCTTGTGAAGAATTGCAATAAATTAGTCCTCAACTGAGTAGGAAATTGAAACAAGACATTTTGCCTAATAGACTTTCATTTTGTCATTCTGTTTTTATACTCTTCTTTTATAGAGCTTTTTGTGCCTCTTCTCAGAGGTATCCCATCAGAGGAATACAATCTGGAATATGACTGACAAGTCACCATGTGTCCAGGTTAAAGTCCATTTTAATTTAAATCCAATTAAACTCAATCTGCAATATTTTAAAAAATTGAAGGTGTTATGCCACAGTTCTCTTTTATTGTCCTGACTCAGTTTCCCTAATTATCCTGATTCAGTCCTGCCTCAGTTTGCCTGCTTCTCTTTCTGCAAAAGTTCCCCTCCCTCTTTTTCAGAATAATTGATAGAATATTAAATAATGGATAGAATATCAAAATGCCTCTCCCCAATCCAAGCTATTAGCAAATCAGATACTGTCTTATCAAGATGCCTTTCCCCACGTCTGGGGTGCCTCCTTCTCATTAGGCCATCCCCTTCTGCAGTGGCTCACCCCACCTTGTCGGTCCTGTTCCCACTCTCAAGACACTGACTTAGCCCCTGCCTCAGTCTACCCTCTTCATCTGAGCCACTTATATATATGTATATATGTCATTGAGAACTCTGATTGTTTGCTGAATTGTTGGAGATTATGTCTCATTCAGCCTTGGGACCAAACATGGATCCATTGGTCCCAGTATCTCTCCATTTAATAAATTATTAAATAGTCTCTAATCTGTGTCTTGCTCAGTTTCTCAGGCATTACAATACCATTTTGTTTCCTGGGGAATATAGTCTCAAACTTAGACAGTAGCTAAAAAACATTTACCCCACCAAATTTATATCTAAATGAGATTTGGTGGATGAACCAAGTTACTCCAAAAAGATAGAATTTTGAAAGTTGGGAGAGGGAAGAAGTAGTTGGGAAGATAAAGAGAGCTCTCTTCCCACCTTGAGATGAGGTAATAGAATTCTTTGGACTCCTACGCTTTAGTGGGGTTCTGAGTTGGGAAACCCTAAATCTTATGACTTTTGAATCTGTCTCAGAAAACTCTCCAGATTCTGACCCCTCCTTACCTTCTAGCCTCAGAAAAGTCTAGGATAATCATCACCATCCTTAATTCACCTGGAGATTACTCTTTAGTCTACTACCCTCTTACTCCTTAGCCTTGGGCTATACAAAATTGGATAAAGCTGTACTGTGTTTTTCAGTTATTTGCTATTTTCCAATTGGAATCTAGCCACTGAGAATTTTCAGTATCAAAATAAATCCCTTTTTTGTCAACTTAACTTGGAGAGTGAGACTTTTCGATCACATCTAGAGGCTAAAATATCCACAGTCCATTCTACATAGTCCCCACTCTTCATTCCACCCCATTCCCCTCATTCAAAACAAAACAAAAAAAACAACTGAATGTACTTAATCTCACAAATATGAGCTAAGAAGCAAAAGGGAAGGATATGGGTGTATAAATCCAGTGATCTTCAATCACTTTCAAGAAAGGTATTCTTTTGTTATACCTGTGACAATGAGTTGGGGACCCCCAAATGTCGTTAGGATATCTCATCCCTCAACATTTGGTAGCCCACACAGGGATCCCTAAAATTTTACATCCTCCTTGTTAAGATAAGCCTCTTTTTGCCCAAGCACATAGAAAGGCTTGAGGTTGTTGGGAGCTTCACACTCAGCAGATTTCCTTGACTAGGGACACTTAGACTTGGAAGTTCCTGTACTTAGCACACCTATTATCCTCTCAGCAGACCTATTATCCTCTCTGGGATGCCTGAAGAGGATGGATGCTATAGAACCAGAAAAAATCTAAGGCTTGTGGCAAAAATGGAACAATCCACCTCTGTCTCTATTCCTAAGCATTCTCCCTTAGCCTGGATCTTAAAAAAAGAGAGAGAGAAAGAGAGAGAGAGAGAGAGAGAGAGAGAGAGAGAGAGAGAGAGAGAGAGAGAGAGAGAGAGAGAGAGAGAGAGAGAGAGAGAGAGAGAGAGAGAGAGAGAGAAATTTGCCCTGAAAGATCTGAAAACTAAGAAACTTATTTTGTTTCAACACTGCTAGATAAGGGAACCAGGGAACTTTGGAGAACCAGGAAAAATGGCTCATAAATGGATCAATGAATTATAACACTATCCAGCATTTTGACAAGTGGACTAAAGTCCCCTATGTCCAAAAAAAAAAAAAAAAAAAAAAAAAAAAAAAAAAAAAAAAAAAAAAAAAAAAAAAAAAAAAAAAAAAAAAAAAAAAAAAAAAAAAAAAAAAAAAAAAAAAAAAAAAAAAAAAAAAAAAAAAAAAAAAAAAAAAAAAAAAAAAAAAAAAAAAAAAAAAAAAAAAAAAAAAAAAAAAAAAAAAAAAAAAAAAAAAAAAAAAAAAAAAAAAAAAAAAAAAAAAAAAAAAAAAAAAAAAAAAAAAAAAAAAAAAAAAAAAAAAAAAAAAAAAAAAAAAAAAAAAAAAACAACAGCAACTCAGTTCTCAAATCTTTTGTAGCAGAACCAAAAGGAAGAAGCCAATGTTCTTTCTGAGTTAAATATCTAAAAAGAAAGGAATCAGAAATAAGGTCCTTATAAAAATATAAACAAATCTTGATCCAGTGATTGAATCATAATCATGAAATGAGACAAAAGGGGGAAATGAAGGAGGAGGGAAAGCCAAGGTTGATACTTGTTTTCTTCATGGGAGCCATGGGGGGGAAGCAGCTTGGGGAAAAAAGACTTTGTTTGGAGGGAGGAGGGAGTCTTTCCTTACCATGTTTCCATCTCAGCACATCAGAAATGTGAGGTCTTGAGGCTTGCACATGATTATGTTACTGCTCAGTGACCCAAGGAGGAGATCTTTCCAAGTACTAAGAGGCAGGGAAGGAGTTTTCTTCTCAAGAGATGGTGACTCTGAAGTGTGGGATGAGAAGAAAGTGAGAACTCAGCCCTGAAGCAGACTGTGGAAAGTCCTATCAAAAGACAGGAGTTGTCACCTTTTTGAGGGTGGATTTAAGAGAGGTGTTAAGCAGGGGAAGAGATATAAAAAGGCTCACACAGCTCAGTGCCAGTATCTTTTGCTGCCAGAGCTCAAGGGCAGGAGCTAGCACTCTCCCTACCTGAAAAGGAAGGAATCAGAGGCTTAGGAACATACATGCAAGAGTTTAATTGCTAATCTCTAGTGAGGTCTCGCTTGCTTGCATCTGCCTCAGCTACCTCACTGACTGGGTAACTGAGAGTGCAGAGAGGGCCTTCTCCAGGGCAGTGAGGGGGCCACTGAAACCTCAGCCTGTATAGAGTGCAAGGTGGTCAATCATTAGACAAGGCGACTGGCTGCTGAGCAGGAACCTGCAGACTCTGTGCATCACTGGCAAGATGCTCCAACCTCACCTGCTGCAGAAAAAGATGGGCCTGAGCACCTGTGACCAACATGGAGAACAAGAGATGTTCTTCTGTGAGGAAGACCAGAGGCCCCTCTGTGTATCCTGCTTATCAGCCCCAGAGCACAAGGACCATCAAGTCCTTTCCTTGGAGACAGCTGCTGACAAGTGCAAGAAGAAGCTCCGGGAGAGATGGAACATCTTACAGAAGAAAGAAGAGAAATTTCAAACTGCACTGGACACCTTGAGAAGAAGAAAGGAGCAATTCACAGAGCGTACCTACACTTTGAAAGAGACAACTATTTCTGAATATGGCAAAATTCACCAATTTTTATGGGATGAAGAATATCAATGCCTGCAAAATCTGGAGCAGCAATCCAGAGTCAATGTGGTCAAACTGGAGGAGAAGGAGCATGAGCTGACCCAACAAATCCAGAATCTACAACAAGTGAAGTTTGAAGTAGAGGAGAATTTGGACAAGATGCCCTTGGAAATGATCCAGGATATGCCAGGCACTTTGAAAAAGAAGGAAGAGCTCCTATTGAAAAAACCAGTGCTTTCTTACATTTTCTGGCCTACCTGCCCTGTCAGAGGCATGAGAGAAATCCTCATGAGTTTCCACAGGGATATAACTTTTGATCCTGAATCAGCCCATCCTCATCTCGTCCTATCTGAGGATTTGAAGAGGGTCCAGTATGGAAGCATTTATCAAGACCTGCCTGACAACAAAGAGGGATTTGAGTCTGGTCTTGTGGTTCTGGGAGCACAGAAATTCTCCTCTGGCAAACACTATTGGGAAGTGGAGATGGGAGACAAGACAGCGTGGGAATTGGGCATCTGTAAAGATTCAGTCAGGAGAAAGGGGCTGATCTCCTCCTCATCTGAGGATGTAAGTACCCTCATCGGCTTCACATCCGGAAAGGAATTCTTCCTCTGGAATTCAGAAATGGGCTGTTTATGCAGCTCGCCTCTGGACAAAGTGGGCATTTTTCTAGATTATGAAATGAGGTATCTAGCATTTTATGATGTCCTAGATAGATCCCTGATCCACAGTCTCTCAAACATAGATTTTGAAGAGCCTCTTCGCCCTTACTTCTGTGCTTTCCTTTTAAATGATGAGAGCACCCTTGGTTCACTCAAAATTTGCCCCAAGAGTCCATAGTAGAAGGCTGTCACAGGTGCTAATTACTAAGGATGACTTTTTATGAAAAGTGAATGAGTGTAACGATGCCAGTGATACTCCCATTTCTTTGAATTCCTATTGAAATGGTCAATAAAGTGTGATTATTTAAACCAAGAAAATACTGTCTTCTTTGTTAATCCTTTTTATCATAAAAAGGAGAGGTCGTTTTTTTTTTTTTCCTCTTGGTGGCTGATTTTCCAGTACCAAATTTGGGAAGGGAGGCTGTTAGAATAGGAGAAAAGGTAGATGAAAGAAACAGGGAAAGGAAAGTTCCTAGTAGAAAAAGAGGAAGAACAGAATTTAGATGCTGAATGACTGTAGGAATAAATAAATAATCAAGCAGGTAAAGAAGCAAACAAATTCAAAAAGGGAGAAAATTTCTCCGGTTGAAGACCTAGAGAGATGGGTATAAAATATCTATTGCTCTGAGAGGGAGATCTACTTGAGGATCATAGCAGACTCAAAGATCTTGTATTAAATCAGAAAATATAAGATATGTACAGGCACAGAGGTGTTGTGAATGATAGCAATAAGTTAGTCCTCAACTGCGTAGGAAATTGAAGCAAGACATTTTGCCAAATAGACTTTCACTTTGTCATTCTGTTGTTATACCCTTCTCCTGTAGAACTTTTTGTGCCTCTTCTCAGAGCTATCCCATTATGGAATACAATCTGGAATATGATTGATACAGTCACTATGTGTCCAGGTTAAAGTCCATTTTAATTTAAATTCAATTAAACTCAATTTGCAATGTTTTGAAAAATTGAAGGGGAAAATGACTTTGGTCTAAAATGCATAGGTGTGAACAGCATTGTGTATCTGGGGATTCATAATATATATATTTTAAAAATTCGGCAAACCACAGTGGAGAGAGTGGAAGCACCTTAGGAAGTGGGAATTTTCACCTTTTCAGCAGCAAATAAAAGGACTTTAAAGGGGAAACAATTAAAAAAAAAACAACAGCAACTCAGTTCTCAAATCTTTTGTAGCAGAACCAAAAGGAAGAAGCCAATGTTCTTTCTGAGTTAAATATCTAAAAAGAAAGGAATCAGAAATAAGGTCCTTATAAAAATATAAACAAATCTTGATCCAGTGATTGAATCATAATCATGAAATGAGACAAAAGGGGGAAATGAAGGAGGAGGGAAAGCCAAGGTTGATACTTGTTTTCTTCATGGGAGCCATGGGGGGGGGGGGGGAAGCAGCTTGGGGAAAAAAGACTTTGTTTGGAGGGAGGAGGGGTCTTTCCTTACCATCTCAGCACATCAGAAAGGTAAGATCTTGAGGCTTGCACATGATTATGTTACTGCTCAGTGACCCAAGGAGGAGATCTTTCCAAGTACTAAGAGGGAAGGAAGGAATTTTCTTCTCAGGAGATGGTGACTCTGAAGTGTAGGATGAGAACAAAGGTGAGAACTGAGGCCTGAAGCAGACTGTGGAAAGTCCTATCAAAAGACAGGAGTTGTCACCTTTTTGAGGGTGGAGTTAAGAGAGGTGTTAAGCAGGGGAAGAGATATAAAAAGGCTCACACAGCTCAGTGCCAGTATCTTTTGCTGCCAGAGCTCAAGGGCAGGAGCTAGCACTCTCCCTACCTGAAAAGGAAGGAATCAGAGGCTTAGGAACATACATGCAAGAGTTTAATTGCTCATCTCTAATTAGGTCTCGCTTGTTTGCATCTGCCTCATCTACCTCACTGACTGGGTAACTGAGAGTGCAGAGAGGGCCTTTTCCAGGGCAGTGAGGGGGCCACTGAAACCTCAGCCTATATAGAGTGCAAGGTGGTCAATCATTAGACAAGGCGACTGGCTGCTGAGCAGGAACCTGCAGACTCTGTGCATCACTGGCAAGATGCTCCAACCTCACCTGCTGCAGAAAAAGATGGGCCTGAGCACCTGTGACCAACATGGAGAACAAGAGATGTTCTTCTGTGAGGAAGACCAGAGGCCCCTCTGTGTATCCTGCTTATCAGCCCCAGAGCACAAGGACCATCAAGTCCTTCCCTTGGAGACAGCTGCTGACAAGTGCAAGAAGAAGCTCCGGGAGAGATGGAACATCTTACAGAAGAAAGAAGAGAAATTTCAAACTGCACTGGACACCTTGAGAAGAAGAAAGGAGCAATTCACAGAGCGTACCTACACTTTGAAAGGACAACTATTTCTGAATATGGCAAAATTCACCAATTTTTATGGGATGAAGAATATCAATGCCTGCAAAATCTGGAGCAGCAATCCAGAGTCAATGTGGTCAGACTGGAGGAGAAGGAGCATGAGCTGACCCAACAAATCCAGAATCTACAACAAGTGAAGTTTGAAGTAGAGGAGAATTTGGACAAGATGCCCTTGGAAATGATCCAGGATATGCCAGGCACTTTGAAAAAGAAGGAAGAGCTCCTATTGAAAAAACCAGTGCTTTCTTACATTTTCTGGCCTACCTGCCCTGTCAGAGGCATGAGAGAAATCCTCATGAGTTTCCACAGGGATATAACTTTTGATCCTGAATCAGCCCATCCTCATCTCGTCCTGTCTGAAGATTTGAAGAGGGTCCAGTATGAAAGCATCTGTCAAAACCTGCCTGACAACAAGGAGAGATGTGATTGTGTTCTCGGGGTTTTAGAGCCCAGAAATTCACCTCAGGTAAACACTATTGGGAAGTGGAGGTGGGAGACAAAACAAAGTGGAGATTGGGCATCTGTAAAGATTCAATCAGGAAACGAGAGAAACACGCTTTCTCATCTGAGGATGCAATGACCGTCACAGCATTCACATCTGGAAATAGTTTCTTCTTCTGTACTTCAGATAAGAACTTTCTATTGGGCCGGCCTGTGCACAAAGTGGGCATTTTTCTTGATTTTGAAAAGCAACAAATAGCATTTCATAATCTTACATACAGATCCCTTATCTACAGTAAGTCGAATATGGATTTGCAAGGGCCTCTTCACCCTTATTTCTCTCCTTGCCTTGACAATGTAAAAAGCACCACTGGTTCACTCATCATTTGTCCCAAGAGTCCACAGTAGAGGGCTGTCACAGGTACTCATTACTAAGATGACTTTCTGAAAGGTGAATGAGTATAACACTGCCAGTCCCACTCCATTTCTTTGAATTCCTGTTGAAATGGTCAATAAAGTGTGATTATTTAAACTAACATAATACTGTCTACTTTGTTAATACTTCTCAATACAAAAAAGATATAGGTCATTTTTTTCCCTTTGGTGGCTGTTCTTCCAGTACCTAAATTGGAAGGGGAGGGTGGTAGAAGAATAGGAGAAAATGCCTGAGGACAATAAAAGGGAAGGGGGAAAGTTCCAAACATAAAAGAAGGAAGAGCAAAATTTAGAATGTTAATTGACTGTAGGAATAAATAAACAACCAAGCAGATAAGGAAGTGTGAGGGATGTAGAAGACCCTTACCCAAAATGACTACTCAGAGATCACTCAGTAGAAGGCAGAAAAGTTGTTTATTGAAAACCTCCGAAGAATGAGCCGTCCCATTGCGAGATAAGAAAGAGAAAGCTGGTGGTAGGAGGGCTAAAGAAGTAGTAAAGATACATAGCTTTTATACAAGAAATTACATCACAAGTAAGAGAGCATTGAGAAGGGGAGGAGGAGGCATCTAATTGGTTGTTGCTATTTGGGGAGATTGGAATGGAAGGTTTCTGTTTCCCTGAAATCTCCTGATTTCTAAGAAACAGAAAGTCAGGCCTTCAGGCTTAATCAAGCACACAGTGGTCCAGCTAATAGACTAAATATCGATAAATGTCATCAGCTCAGGTTAAGTAAATATGTTTCTAGCTGGCCAAGGCTCAAGTAGATATGAGCCTGCACATATTATACAGGTCATAGGGGAGACACAGAAATAATAAAATACAGAAAAAGAATTCATACATTCCTCTAAGTTCTTCACCTTATCTATTCCCCACAGAAGCAAAGAAATAACTAAAAGTTCTCTTGGTTGAAGGCCTATGGAGATGGGTATGGAAAGTCTATAGCTCTGAGTGAGAGATCTATTTGAGGATCATAGCAAACTCAAAGATCTTGTATTAAATAAGAAAATATAAGACATATACAGATATAAAGAGGTTGTGAAGAATTGCAATAAATTAGTTCTCAACTGAGTAGGAAATTGAAGCAAGGCATTTTGCTTACTGGACATTTATTTTGTCATTCTGTTTTTATACTCTTCTTCTTTAGAACTTTTTGTGCCTCTTCTCAGAGCTATCCCATTATGAAATACATTCTAGAATATGACTGATACAGTCATCATGTGTCCAGGTTAAAGTCCATTTTAATTTAAGTCCAATTCAACTGAATCTGCAATAATTTGAAAAATTGAAGGTGTTATGCCACAGTTCTCTTTTATTGTCCTGACTCAATTTCCCTAATTATCCTGACTCAGTCCTGCCTCAGTTTCCCTGCTTCTCAGTTCTCCAAAAGCTCCCCTCCCTCTTTTTCGGAATACTTGATAGAATATCAGAATGCCTCTCCCCATCTCAAGTTGTTAGAATATCAGATAACGTCTTATCAAGATGCCTCTCCCCAGGTCAGGGTGCCTCCCCCTGATTAGGTCTTCCCCATCTCCAGTGGCTCACCCCACCTTGTGAATCCTGTTCCCACTCTCAGTACCCTGACTCTGCCCCTGCCTCAGTCTACCCTCTTCATCTGAGCCACTTGTATATATGTCATTGAGAACTCTGATTGTTTGCTGAATTGTTGGAGATTATGTCTCATTCAGCCTTGGGACCAAACATGGATCCATTGGTCCCAGTATCTCTCCATTTAATAAATTATTAAATAGTCTCTAATCTGTGTCTTGCTCAGTTTCTCAGGCATTACAAAGGGTCAAATGACTGTGGGCTAAAGTTCATAGGTGTGAACACCATTGAGTATCTGGAGGTCCATAACATATATATTTTTTAAAAAGAGGGTAAACACCAGGGGAGAGAGTGGAAGCACTTTGAGCAGTAAATAAAAAGACCTCAAAGGGGCAAACAATTAAAAAAAATAATTTAGTTCTCAAATCTTTTGTGACAGAACTGAAAGAAAGAAGCCAATTTTCTTTCTGAGCTGAATATCTAAAAAGAAAGGAATCAGAAATAAGGTCCTTTAAAAAAGAATCTGTTAAAAAAAATAGACATGTTGATCCAGTAATTGAATCATAATCATGAAATGAGACAAAAGGGGGAAATGAAGGAGGAGGGAAAGCCAAGGTTGATACTTGTTTTCTTCATGGGAGCCATGGGAGGGAAGCAGCTTGGGGGAAAAAAGACTTTGTTTGGAGGGAGGAGGGGTCTTTCCTTACCATGTTTCCATCTCAGCACATCAGAAAGGTAAGATCTTGAGGCTTGCACATGATTATGTTACTGCTCAGTGACCCAAGGAGGAGATCTTTCCAAGTACTAAGAGGGAAGGAAGGAATTTTCTTCTCAGGAGATGGTGACTCTGAAGTGTGGGATGAGAAGAAAGTGAGAACTCAGCCCTGAAGCAGACTCTGGAAAATCCTATCAAAAGACAGGAGTTGTCACCTTTTTGAGGGTGGATTTAAGAGAGGTGTTAAGCAGGGGAAGAGATATAAAAAGGCTCACACAGCTCAGTGCCAGTATCTTTTGCTGCCAGAGCTCAAGGGCAGGAGCTAGCACTCTCCCTACCTGAAAAGGAAGGATTCAGAGGCTTAGGAACCTTAGGAACATACATGCAAGAGTTTAATTGCTAACCTCCAGTCAGGTCTGGCTTGCTTGCATCTGCCTCATCTACCTCACTGACTGTGTGACTGAGAGTGTAGAGAGGGCCTTCTCCAGGGCAGTGAGGGGGCCACTGAAACCTCAGCCTATATAGAGTGCAAAGTGGTCAATCATTAGACAAGGCGACTGGCTGCTGAGCAGGAACCTGCAGACTCTGTGCATCACTGGCAAGATGCTCCAAACTCACCTGCTGCAGAAAAAGATGGGCCTGAGCACTTGTGACCAACATGGAGAACAAGAGATGTTCTTCTGTGAGGAAGACCAGAGGCCCCTCTGTGAATCCTGCTTATCAGCCCCAGAGCATAAGAACCACCAAGTCCTTCCCTTGGAGACAGCTGCTGATAAGTGCAAGAAGAAGCTCCGGGAGATATGGAGCATCCTACAGAAGAAAGAACAGAAATTTCAAATTGCACTGGATATTTTGAGAAGAAGAAAGGCACAATTCACAGAGCGTACCTACACTTTGAAAGAGACAGCTTTTTCTGAATATGGCAAAATTCACCAATTCTTATGGGATGAAAATTATGAATACCAAAAAAGATTGGTGAAGGCATCCAGAAGGAACCTGCTCCAAGTAGAAGAGACTGAGATCAAGCTGTTCCAACAAATACAAAAGCTGCAACAAGTGAAGTTTGAAGTAGAAGAGAATTTGGACATGATGCCCTTGGAAATGATCCAAGCTGTGCCAGACACTTTGAAAAAAAAGGAAGAACTTGGACTCCAAAGATCAGCACTTCCTTCCATTTCCTTGCCTACCTGCTCCATTACAGGCATGCGAGAAATGCTTATGAGTTTCCACAGGGATATAACTCTTGATCCTGAATCAGCCCATCCTCATCTCATCCTGTCTGAGGATTTGAAGAGGGTCCAGTATGGAAGCATCTGTCAAGACCTGCCTGACAACAAAGAGAGATTTGACTGTGTTCTTGGGGTTTTAGGAGCCCAGAAATTCACCTCAGGAAAACACTATTGGGAAGTGGAGGTGGGAGACAAGACAGCATGGGAATTGGGCATCTGTAAAGATTCAGTCAGGAGAAAAGAGAAACATGCTTTCTCATCTGAGGATGCAATGACCGTCACAGCATTCACATCTGGAAATAGTTTCTTCTTCTGTACTTCAGACAAGAACTTTCTACTGCGCCGACCTCTGCACAAAGTGGGCATTTTTTTTGATTATGACAAACAACAAATAGCATTTTATGATCTTACATACAGATGCCTTATCTACAGTAACTCAAATATGGATTTGGAAGGGCCTCTTTGCCCTTATTTCTCTCCTTGCCTTCCCAATGAGAAAAACACCCCTGGTTCACTTATCATTTGCCCCAAGAGTCCACAGTAGAGGGCTGTCACAAGTACTAATTACTAAGGATGATGTTCTGAATGATGAATGAGTATAACACTGCCAGTGCCACTCTATTTCTTTGAATTCCTGTTGAAATTGTCAATAAAGTGTGATTGTTTAAACCAAGAAAATATTGTCTACTTTGTTAATACTTCTTAATATAAAAAGATAGGTCATTTTTTTTTCCCTTTGGTGGCTGATCTTCCAGTACCTAATTTGGAAGGAGAGGGTGGTAGAAGAATAGGAGAAAAAGCCTGAGGAAAATAAAAGGGAAGGGGAAAAGTTCCAAGTACAAAAGGAGGAAGAGCAAAACTGGGAATGCTAAATGACTGTAGGAATAAATAAACAACCAAGCAGATAAGGAAGCAAAAAAATTTTAAAAAGTTCTCTTGGTTGAAGGCCTAAGGACAAGAATATGGAAAGTGTATTGCTCTGATTGAGAGCTCTACTTGAGGATCATAGCAGATTCAAAGATCTTGTATTAAATAAGAAAATATAAGACAGGTCCAGGTATAAAGAGGTTGTGAATAAATTAGTCCTCAACTGAGGAGGAAATTGAAGCAAGACATTTTGCCAAATATACTTGCATTTTGTCACATTCTGTTTTTATACTCTTCTTTTATAGAACTTTTTGTGCCTCTTCTCAGAGCTCTCCCATCATGGAAAACATTCTAGAATATGACTGATACAGTCACCATGTGTCCAGGTTAAAGTCCATTTTAGTTTAAATCCAATTAAACTCAATCTGCAATATTTTGAAAAATTGAAGGTGTTATGCCACAGTTCTCTTTTATTGTCCTGATTCAATTTCCCTAATTATCCTGACTCAGTCCTGCCTCAGTTTTCCTGCTTTTCACTTCTGCAAAAGCTCCCCTCCCTCTTTTTCAGAATACTTAATAGAATATCAGAATACCTCTCTCCTCCCAAGCTATTAGAATATTGGATACTATTTTATCAAGATGCCTTTCCCCACGTCTGTGGTGCCTTCTCCTCATAGGCCATCCCCTTCTCCAGTGGCTCATCCCACCCTGTCAGTCCTGTTCCCACTCTCAGTACCCTGACTCTGCCCCTGCCTCTTCATCTGAGCCACTTGTATTTATGTCATTGAGAACTTTGATTTTTTGCTGGATCATTGGAGAGGATAGTCTCCTTCACACCTGGGACCAAACATGGATGTATTGGTCCCAGTATATGTCTCCCTTTAATAAATTACTAGTCTCTTATCTCTGTCTTGCTCAGCTTCTTAGGCATTACATTTTTGAGGGTTCCCATTGAGATTTGTCTGAAAATGAGCAGGATTAGACATAAGAGACTTTTCAGGCCTCAGGGTGGCTGGGGATCTGAATTCTTGGCATGGAGAGGCTGGCCCCCTTGGATTTTTTTTCCAGAGCTTCTGGGAAAGAGAGTACTTTCCAGCCACCAGAGCCTGGCACCTCCATTTCGGCCACTGGAAAGTAAGTTTGCCTTTGTGTAACTATCTGTTCTGTCTGTACCTGTTCTGTTTTGTATGCTGAAATCTGGATTCTCAGAATTATGAAATGCTGATGGGCATAAATTCTGGGAGTAGGGTCTTCTGGAGGCAGGGGACCCTACCTGGGTGTCTAAGACACATCTGGTTCTGTATGTTCTGGGCAATGTTTTGTTTCATGTTTTTGGCCCTGCAGTCGTGTAGTCATATTGTAATGCCAGAGAAACTGAACAAGACAGAGATTAGATTCTAATTTAATAGTTTATTAAATGGAGAGATTTACTGGGACCAAATGGATCCATGGTTGGTCCCAGGGCTGAATGAGACTATTGTCTCAAAGAATCCAGCCTTGAGTATTGGGACAGCAAGATTTTTATAGGATAACAAGAATAATAACATAATGGGGGAGGTACCTGCATGGGGATAACCTAATGGGGGGAAGCACCTAGGATGACACAATAGAGAAAGGTTACTGATATTCTAATGAAGTCTAAAATGGATAGACCTTTATCCTGTGAAACATTAAAAAGGAATATCTATAACCTAAAGATATAAAACCTTTATCTCATCAACCATTTAAGAGGGAATGATTGTAGCCCCAGGGGTTTGGAGGCAGAGCAACTGAAGTAGACCTTTATCTCATCAAACATTAAGAGGGGAAGGTTATAACCTGAGGCAGAGTAATTAAATAGGACAATTGGGAAACTGGGTCAGGACATTAAAAGGGAACTGTGGCACAATATATTAGATAAATTATTAAATTGTTCTCTAATCTCTATCTTGCTCAGTTCTCCGGCATTACAATACCATTTTGTTTCCTGGGGAATATAGTCTCAAACTTAGACAGTAGCTAAAAAACATTTACCCCACCAAATTTATATCTAAATGAGATTTGGTGGATGAACCAAGTTACTCCAAAAAGATAGAATTTTGAAAGTTGGGAGAGGGAAGAAGTAGTTGGGAAGATAAAGAGAGCTCTCTTCCCACCTTGAGATGAGGTAATAGGATTCTTTGGACTCCTACGCTTTAGTGGGGTTCTGAGTTGGGAAACCCTAAATCTTATGACTTTTGAATCTGTCTCAGAAAACTCTCCAGATTCTGACCCCTCCTTACCTTCTAGCCTCAGAAAAGTCCTAGGATAATCATCACCATCCTTAATTCACCTGGAGATTACTCTTTAGTCTACTACCCTCTTACTCCTTAGCCTTGGGCTATACAAAATTGGATAAAGCTGTACTGTGTTTTTCAGTTATTTGCTATTTTCCAATTGGAATCTAGCCCGCTGAGAATTTTCAGTATCAAAATAAATCCCTTTTTTGTCAACTTAACTTGGAGAGTGAGACTTTTCGATCACATCTAGAGGCTAAAATATCCACAGTCCATTCTACATAGTCCCCACTCTTCATTCCCACCCCCATTCCCCTCATTCAAAACAAAACAAAAAAACAACTGAATGTACTTAATCTCACAAATATGAGCTAAGAAGCAAAAGGGAAGGATATGGGTGTATAAATCCAGTGATCTTCAATCACTTTCAAGAAAGGTATTCTTTTGTAATACCTGTGACAATGAGTTGGGGACCCCCAAATGTCGTTAGGGTATCTCATCCCTCAACATTTGGTAGCCCACACAGGGATCCCTAAAATTTTACATCCTCCTTGTTAAGATAAGCCTCTTTTTGCCCAAGCACATAGAAAGGCTTGAGGTTGTTGGGAGCTTCACACTCAGCAGATTTCCTTGACTAGGGACACTTAGACTTGGAAGTTCCTGTACTTAGCACACCTATTATCCTCTCAGCAGACCTATTATCCTCTCTGGGATGCCTGAAGAGGATGGATGCTATAGAACCAGAAAAAATCTAAGGCTTGTGGCAAAAATGGAACAATCCACCTCTGTCTCTATTCCTAAGGATTCTCCCTTAGCCTGGATCTTAAAAGAGAGAGAGAGAGAGAGAGAGAGAGAGAGAGAGAGAGAGAGAGAGAGAGAGAGAGAGAGAGAGAGAGAGAGAGAGAGAGAGAGAGAGAGAGAAATTTGCCCTGAAAGATCTGAAAACTAAGAAACTTATTTTGTTTCAACACTGCCTAGATAAGGGAACCAGGGAACTTTGGAGAACCAGGAAAAATGGCTCATAAATGGATCAATGAATTATAACACTATCCAGCATTTTGACAAGTGGACTAAAGTTCCCTATGTCCAAGCCTTTATGGCCTTATTTCAAGATCCTAAATTAAGACAGCACTGCAGGATGCTGCTGATAAATTTTACTGGAGGAGAACTGAAAATAGATATTCATCTTCTAGATGACATTCTCTTTTCTACACTTCTAGGGATAAGGGACTCCTCTTCTACACCCCTATGCAGTCCTTATCAGGAGGCCTATGAATCCCTTCCAGAATCACTCCCTTATCAAAGTCAGGAGCTTATATCCAATAATATTTCTTCAACTTGGTTCCCCTCATTTCCTAGACTAGATTCTTAGACTTCCCAGCCTGCACTCCTCAATCCCTATCATACAAGGAGTGAGACTCATTTTCCTTCTCCTCACGATCCCGATTCAGGATCTCTACCCCTTCTAACCTCTGTCCTAAAAGAATCAGCAGACCCTCAGGAAGAAACAGTCAGGGCCAGGTGCCTTTTTCAATGTCAGATCTTTCCCAGATTAAGGAAAACTTGGCCATTACTCTGAGCACCCTACTAAATATATTGAGGGGTTTAAGACTCTCCAATTTGATCTTTCCTGGGAAGATGTTAATATTTGCCGATCTGCCCCAGATATACAGAGGAAGCTACAAAAATCAGCCTTGGGCCCTCAAACTGTCACAACTCATCTGTTAGAAACAGCTTTTAGTTTTTAATAGTAGGGACTAAACTGAAGTAGAGGAGGAAAACCAAAGAAATAAAGAACAGGTTTAAATTTTAGTTGCTTCCATATCTGGGAACCATAGGGGTTTGTGTTTCAGGTGTAATGGACAGGGCCATCGGACCTGAAACTGTCCTAGGAGGAAGCCCTTTGGTCCTTGCCCCAACTGCAACCAAGAGGGGCACTGGAAGAGAGCCTGCCCACAGGGACAAGCTGCCTCCCCCAATGCCCTGCCCTCCAGCAGAAGTTTGGGGCTTGGTCAAGCTCCCCCTCACTCTACCACAACAGCTGAACCTGAATATCCTCAAATGTGGCTGGTAAGACCCTTGAATTTCTTTTTGCTATGGGGTCCTCTCTGTGTTGCTCTGGCCCTCTAGTCTCACTCGCCCCTTCTCCCATAGGATAATAGGGATTGAAGGGAAGCTTAAGAATTGTTTTGAGACCTTCCCTCTGCCTTGTCAATTTGGTTACCTGTTGTTTAAACACTTCTTTCTTATTATTCCCTCCTGTCTTGCACCCTTATTGAGGTGTGATTTAATGGTGAAATTGGGGACCCAATTTTCACTTCTTCAGACCCACAGGTGACCTTTTTGTGCTTCTTTCAAAGCTCTCCCATATTCCCTCTGCAATATGGACCTCTGTCTGGGACCGAGGAATTCCTGTATGAGCTACCCATGCTGTCCCAGCTTTAATATGGCTATGGGATCCCAGTGTATTCCCCCATAAATGCTAATACCCAATAAAGCCAGAAGCTAGGGAGGGACTGCAAGCTCTGATTGAGAAATTTCTTAAGCACAAACTTTTAGTTCCCTGAAAGTCTCCCTGCAACACTCCAATTCTTCCTGTTAGAAAACCAAATGGGGAATTGATTAGAGTGATTAATGAGGCATTTATTCTGATTCACCCCATTGTGCCTAATCCCTATACTATCTTTACTCAGATGCCATAGGACACAAAATGGTTACCACTCTAGATCTTAAAGATTCCTTCTTTTGTACACTTTTGCGTAAAAACTCCAGTTTTGTAAAGCGTGAAACTCTTGAGTCAATGCATTGAGGTCAGTTCGAGCACTTAAGGCATATGTTTGGAAAATGGGCCTTCCCACTATCCTGTGCTGGCTCTATAATTGGTGTTTACAGAGAATTGTAGGAGCTAGAGGATGGAGTAAGATGAGCCAGGGTCACTTCTGGGCAGGAGACAAAGAAGGAAGGTTGAGGAGATTCTATGTCCATCCCCTTCACTTCTACCCACCACTGGGTGGTGTCCAGAAACCAACTGATTCACTTTCCTTAACTCTTGTAACAGACAATATATTCTGTCATATTTTCAAATCGAAAGCACCAGAGTGTTAAAAGGAGATGTGCAATAACTAATTGTAACCCCTTCCTCCCTTCTAATAAGATATTAGACTGGATTGATTTCTTTACGGGTCTCAATAATTAGCAAATATAACTTAATAGCCAATGTTATCTCTAAATCCAATTTAAGAATTAAATCTCCTCCTAACAGATTTACTCCTGCTTCTGGGACAAACAAAAACCTAGTAGTGGCGATCTTATTTCCTCACCTAAAAGTTCTCATTAAAAATTGGTATGTGAAAATTTTCTTCTTTTACTCTAGGGATCCCTTTAAAATGGACACTGAAGAAGAATCTCTCTGCCTCTGTATCCACAAGGAACAGCATATTTTCTCAGAAGCTTCCAACCTCTATGTTAACCCAGGGGCTCCCAGTTGTGTCTAAGGAAAATGAGCCCCAGAATTTCATAGTCTTCTTCCTCAAATCTCATGAGAGGTGCTACTCATTCCTCCCTTTGCAACTGATGACAATTTTTCCTGAAATGTCTCAGTTTTCCACATCTATGGCACTTGTTTTTTCCATTCCACTCCTTACCTTTCCATTTTCCCTTTTCCATATTTATCTCTCCCTTTCCTTCTCTGTTGATATGTGTGCCCCAATCTAGGTTCCTGTCTGGTTCCTTCTGATCTTACAACCTCCTTTACCAGAGAGAAGTAAGTCATCTACATACTGTAACAAATTCATGCTCCTTGGAAGTTTACATTTTTCCAAAAGACTCTAGAATCTGTCCAAAAAGATTTGGAACCTCTGTGAATCCCTTGGACTAAACTGTCCACTTATATAGAATGTCTGTTTTCTGCATTTCCCCAGATGAATACAAAGAGGTCCCAACTATCTTTAACCAAAGGGCAAGTTGAAAAAGTGTCTTTCAAGTAATTTTTGTCTTTTGCCTTTGTTTCTCATCTTCCCTTCAAACATATGCTTTCTGAGCTTCCCTTAGTAATTCTTCCAGAGGTTTAGTGGTCCGTTGTTCTAATTTTTAAATTTTCCTATTTATATCAAGCTAAGAATCAGTTACAAAGTATGCTTTAAATATCCCCTTTCCTAGGGAATTCTGTGGGTCCAGGTCAGAGTATTTTCTAAAACTCCCTCATTCTAAAAACTCCCAAGAGATTCAGTCTTTTCCAACGAATCTCAAAAACTTTATTCAAATTTTGACATTTTGGATACAGCTTCCTTAATGACATTAACAATCAATTGTTTAACATTTTTCATGTTACTTCGATGAGCTTGATTATTATGATCCCAGCCTGGGTCCACTTTGGGATAATTGACCTCAGCTGGTAGCACTCTTATTGCAGGAGGATGCCTCCTTTCCCATCCTGCCATTGGAGTTCTCATCATACTCTTCTCCACTCCAGTAAAGAAAATACTAAGGATTGACATTAATTCACTCCAAAAGAGCACATTTGGACTGGGTCTTTTATTAGCTATTTTCATCTCCTTTTTAAAGACCCTCACTTCATTGGTATTCAGAGGAGCATTTACAAATCCCATTTCCCCCCTTCCCCTTGTCTTCCCATAGAAACTTCTCATAATGTGTAATGCTGGAGAAACTGAGGCAGCATAGAGATTAGAGAACAATTTGATATTTTATTTAAAAGGGAGAGATTTACTGGGGCCAAATGGATCCATGATTTGGTCCCAGGGCTGAATGAAACTATCATCTCAAAGAATCCAGCAGTGAATATTAGATATAAGATTCTCTTATAGGGTAACAAGAACAATGACATAATGGGGGCGGTACCTGGATGGGAATGACCTAATGGGGGGAGACCCTAGGATGACATAATGGAGGGAGGTAGCAGAGTGGCTCCAGATATTCTAATGGTGTCTAAAATGGATAAAGTTCTTTGTCCCATCCAACATTAAGAGGGAATGATTATAGCCTGAGGTCTAAGATATAAGACCTTTATCCTATCGAATATTAAGAGGGAATGGCTATAATCTGAGGCAGAGTAACTGAATAGGACAATTAGGGAAACTGGGTCAGGACATTAAAAGGGAAATGTGGCATAACAAATGGAACAAAGGGGTGGGAGTTGGAATAGAAATTAAACCTGACTCTTTTGTGGTCTCTTTGTTTTTAATAGACTTAAACAGCCAATTCTGAATAAGTTGTTGGCACTACTATAATTCCTTCCATAACCTGGAATATAGTGTTTCCTCCCCCTTTCCCCCTACCAGAATTTACAGGTTAGTAGCAACTTCGGCAATAGGGGATGGGAAGAAAGCAGAAAGTGGGGGAAGTGGATCTTTAGGCAAAGGGGAGTCAAGGCAAGAAGAGGTGGACAGCTTTGGGCTGTTCTGTCTTTGTGGAAACCTTCTAGCAGGAATCCACATAGAACTTTTGAACAGGTAGCTTTGGGCTGTGCCAGAAGTTACTGTATTTGCAGATGGGAGGAGTAGGTTCTAGGCCTAGGAGAAGGGGAGGTATCTCCAATAAAATATTTTCCCTGAAAGTCCTCTCAGGAAAACGTTAGGGGAATAGGACTATGTTCCCAGGACTAAAGGAAAAGAAAAGGTGAAAATAATCAAATATTGCTGTTAAGAGTAGACTAAGGAATCTATCTTGGCACCCTCAGTATTTTGGCCAAAATTTGGATCTGATGAAGATTGGGTTTGTCAATTACTAAACTTACACGTACATGATAAGAAAGGAGTCACAGAGGAAAAGAATTATGCCATTTGTTAGGGTCCTGGGACTTCAACAGCTGCTGGGATTTTTCTAAATGAGTAAAAGGAAAAGAATAAGGAAATTCAGGAGTCATTTTCTAAATGGAATACTCTTTTTGTTTTAGTACCTTCATCCCCTCCTTATAATCTACCTCACTTAATGCTTCCACTTCCCTGCTTCCTTCTTCCTTACCCTCTACTATTACTACTACTACTACTAATCTATCCATTTCAGAGAAAAAGGAGGTGGAAGAGAAACTTTACTCCAGGCTAAGAAAAGAATTAGAACAGTGGAAACAAGACATTCAGAAGCTTCTATTTAAGTGTAATGAGAAGGGTAGGATAGAATCAAACTCTTTTCCATTCCTATTCCTAATCCCAGACCCATGTTTCCCTTAAAGAAGGTCCCAATGAGAGGCTCAGAGATATTGGGTTTGTGAATGCTTCCTTAAGCACTACTAAAGAGAGAGTATTTAAGAAAGAAATGAAATCTTTGATCAAAGACCTGGTAGGTTCTTGAACAATTAAACTGTTCTTAGATCCAAATTTCTATATTTGGAGCGAGTAGATATCAATCCTCAACATTTTTTTAACTGTAGAGGAAAAGAGTATGATAGGAAGGGCTGTGATAGCAGGGTGGGAAAGGAGATACCCTCCCACAGAAGGAGTGGTTTTAGTGGAGATCAAGTATCCCAATGTAGACCCTTGCTGGGATCATAATAATCAGACCCATTGATACGCAAGACCTTAGGGAATTAATTTTATCTGTCATTAAAAAAGCAGTACCAAAATCTCTAGATCTGAACAAGGTGTTTGAAATTCACACCCCCCAAAAAAAAAAAAAAAAGGAAGGAGTCCTGAATTTTTAGAAAGTTTGAGAAAAAACTTTAGAGGGTATTCTGGCTTAGACCCACAGGATCCCCTAACAGAAATGATATTCAAGGTATGTTTTGTGACCAATTCTTGGCCAGATATAAATAAAAAACTCCAAAAATCGGAACAATGGAACACTAAGCTTCTAGAGGAACTATTGAGGGAGACTCACAAAGTTTATGTCTGAAGGGAAGATGAGAAACAAAGATAGGAAACTAAAATCATGGTACAAACAGTGAAGGAGGTTGTAAGAACAGAAGGAACTAAGAATCAAGATCAGGACAGAGATACCAGCAGGGGAAAGAGAAGAGAAAATAATGAGAAATAATGTAGAGGTGGTTAGGAGAGAATAAGTGTTATAGATATGGAAGGCCAGGGCACTTCAAGAGGAATTGCTCTTGAGTGGGAAAAGGAGTAAGTAGCACCCCTTATGACATTTGAGCAAGAAGACAGGGAATTCAGGGTTTCTTTCTCATTAAATCCAACCAAGAATCCCTAGTTAACATAGAGGTCAGGAACTCCAAAAGAAAATATACTATTCCTTGTAGATACAGGGGTAGAAAAATTCTCACTTAGCACAAAACCTAAGAGGATGAAATTTGAGTGGGGACAGCCTTAAAATCTCTGGAGTGAAAGGAGAAAATTTTCAATTATCAATTTTTAATGAAACAACTATTTGTTGTAAAAATAAACAAACTACTGCCAAATTTTTCTTTGTCCCAGAAGCAGGAATAAACCTTTTGGGAAGAGATTTTAATTCCTAAATTAGATCTAGACTTAAAAGTGGTATAGGAACAGACTGTTCAATTATATTTGTTAAGTGCTGAAACTTATAAAGATATTAGATCAGAATTTTGAGTAGGAGCAGGAAATCATGGATCGATGAAGGTTAATCCAATAGAAATTAAACTAAAGAATCCTTAGGCAGTATCCTGTGTTAGATAGTATCCTATCCCAGTGGAGGGAAGGAAGCTGCAAGCTCAACTGTTAAGAAGACAGGATTTTGGAACCATGCATGTCTCCCTTTAACATCCAGTGCTCCTAGTCCTAAAACCTGATGGGACATAATGGCTGCTATGAGATATGAGGGAAGTAAATCAGTTGGTTTTAGTGCATCACCCAGTGGTTCCTAATGCTTACACTCTACTTTGCCAAAGACCTACAAAACATGGGTGGTTCACAGTTATTGACTTGAAGAATGCCTTCTGGGTTTGTCTGTTAGCTGAAAACAACAGCGATTTATTTGCTTTCATTTGGGAAAACCATGGGATGGATGGGAAAGAGCAATATAGCTGGATGGTTCTACCCCAAGGATTCATTGAGGTTCCAAATCTTTTTGGAAAAATTTTGGAAAGTCTTCTGAAAAAAATTGAACTCCCAAAAGGTCTAAGTTCATTACAATATGGAGATGACTTGCTGCTCTCTGAAGAAAAGAGAGAACTCTGAAACCTCAGTGAATCTTTTAAACTTTTTAGGAGATAATGGCTTGAGAGTATCACCCAAAAATTAATGTTTGGAAAGAGAGGTAGATTATCTATTTGACTTTCAGCAATGTTTGTAGGACTATCCTAAGGCCAGAAGATTATAGAATTAGACAGATTGTTAGAACAAAAGCACCCTAAGTTCAGAGGACCCCATTACTGCTATATTTCCCCTAGGAGCTATATATCCTCATGAGTGGTTGAATGCCAGAGACCATGCTCTTGAGGATATGCCAGAGACCATGTCCTTGAACACTGCCAGAGACCATGTCCTTGGACGCAGGAAACAAAGAGCTAAGAAGATTAGCAAACACCCTAAATTCCTGAAGATTAGATAATGTGTGTCCCAAGAAATCGGTCATCTCTGCCCAAGATCTAGATAACAGTATACTCTAGGATTTCTGCCACACCTATGGTCCGACATTCTTCTCATTGTAACCCCCCACTCAGAAATCCTATTTAATTAAACTCTCTTCATTCATTAAACAGAGACATTCACCATCTTAAATCTTGAGTTGCCTCTCTGTCTCTCCGATCCTGTCCCCAAGCACGTGTGCTTTACAGACTGTTGTCTTACAGAGCCTTTGCTCTCCCTCGGCCCCGGCTCCACTCGATGACCCACTGTGGATGTCCTGCCGGACAGGACAACTGGCGCCCAACGTGGGCCTCGAAGTGGACCTCGGCCCGACATCGCCCCCGAGCATTCCGCGAGAGAATTCACGGTCTCTACGGAACCCCCGTAAGGGTAGAGGTAAGTTTTCGCGATTGTCGGTACTATGGGATCGTATTTATCTAAAGAACAAATATTCCTTAAAGATCTTAAAGGAAATCTTAAGGAAAGAGGCATAAAAGTAAAAAAGAAGGACCTTATAAAATTCTTTATATACATAGATAAGGTCTGTCCTTGGTTTATTGTAAATGGCCCTGAAATACACCCCGGGAAATGGCAGAAGGTTGGCCGAGACCTAAAACAAGAAGGGCCGAATGTTGTAAATGTTTTCCCCCTCTGGGCATTAATTAATGAAGTCATTAAAGGAGCCTCTAACAACGGCAGGGTTCGGCAATTACCCCCGGGTCCTCAGATAACTTGGGAAGACGCTGAGGGAAATAAAGGCACTGTCCGCCCTTACATAGTTCCTAATCTACCTATTAACCTATGGGGAAGAGATATTCTCTCACAAATGGGTATTATTATGTGCAGCCCCAATTCTGTAGTCACAAGACAAATGCTAAGCCAGGGTTTTCTCCCTCAACAAGGATTAGGGAAAAATAACCAAGGTATCAATCAGCCTTTACAAGTACAGCCACACCCTGGCCGTGCTGGCCTTGGTTTTCAGAACCATTTTTTATAAGGGCCACTGGTCCGCCCAGCCTGCAGGCGGACAAGATCAAAACACTCCAGTCTGGTTTGACCAGTGGCCCCTTTCCAAAGAAAATATGTTGCGCAGTCCATAGATCCTTTTCGCTTGAAATACCCCAAACCTGCCACTAGACCTTAACCCTAATTTCGTTTAGGTACCCCAAAGCTAGACCTCAACATTTGGGGCACACTCAGAACCAATCTGGGTTTTGAGCTGTTCAAGCAGTATTCTTCCGGGAAGAATCTGCGTTCTTTCTTTGGTCTCACTCTATCTCTAAAGGTAGTGGGGAGAATATCTGTGTTCCGTCTCACTCTACTTCCATTTCAGGTAAAAAGGCTGCTATTTTGATCTAGACACTCCCCTGCCCCTAAAGTCTGTCCTGGGGCAGATGCTTTGCTTGAAGAAACTCCCTCTGTCCAAATCCTTTAGAGAGAGAAAGGCCCTTCCTTTGCATCTCAATGCATTTCTAATCTTTTTTTTCTGTCACCAGATAGTCCTGCTCTCCAGCAGGAACTGCTGAGACACGAGAGGAAGTGTCTCTTTAACACCACCCCAGACCAAAGAGTGGTCATGTGGCCGTTCTGGGGACCTTACCCTTCTCGGGGGTCCCAGGCCAGCGCTCTCTTTGCTCTGTTCTGGGGAGATAGCCGGAGAAACGTAAGAGGAGCTGTGTTTGAGCCCTTCTCCCACGCCACTGTTAAATGCAATGGAGTCTCTAATGGTCAGGCTGTAGCCACGAGGAGAAAGGTCACTAAATTGGGGTGAGTTTAGAGAATGTCTCTGCCCACGGCAGCTACTCCCTGGACAGGAGTAAGCGGTCTTCCCTTCAGGTTTTGCTCTCCCAGTAAGATTTGGGGACTTAGATGAGCTGCCCTGCCTTCAAGTTCCAGCGTGGAATCGCCAGAGGAGCCCTCGCCATTCAAGACGCACTGCGCTGGGTAAGATGGCATCTCTTCCTCCCCCACCCTCGTTCTGGCCTCTCCTCCCCCTTCTTCCATGGAGTGGGGAGTGTAGAACTCGAGGCCTGGTTCGGACCTCTCCCATGTGGCTTGGCAACCTGCCGTTTAAATGCTCCTATCCTGTCCCCTTCTTGGGGTTACTGTACAGTGGGGAGATTGGGGACTCAATCTAAATCTTCTCAAATCTCCGGAAAGGTTGTCACCAACTTTTAAAATAGAAGTTTGCTAGCAATTTGGACAAGTGGGCCGCGCCCCTTCCAGACCTTTACCTGGCTCTTAAAGCCGCAGCTTCTAGCCCTCAGGACGTGTGCTCGTCCTATACATTTAAACGGGACTCAGTTTCCCTGATTTGGTCATCCTGCGTCTGTAGAAGCCTCAGAATTATGCTTTCGCATGCTCACAAGGCTGTCTACAAAGATGGGATTTTAAACTGCTCTCGGTTTTTTTTCTTAGCTTCAGGGCACTACTTAAAACTTTCTTAGCTGCTTATGGAGAGATAATCTAGGTAAGCCAGGCTAGGTCTGTCTGTCTCACACTTTCCTACCTAACCCTACAGGTGGGAACTCTTTTGCTCCTAATTTTCTTAGTCCTAAGACCTTTTGCTCTTAGCACACTTGGTTCTATTCTTTTCTGGATTGGCATTCTATGTCCCTGCCAACAAAGGATTTTTTCCTGGGCTCCAACCCTGGCCAGGTTGCAGCTTCAAGAAAGACCTTTGGAATGATGGCTGGGGAATAAAATTTCAGATCAAGGCAAATTAAATTCTTTGGAAGATGGCTTTTTATTTCTTTTCTCCCCTCATTCCTTGACTGCAGCAAGAAATGAGTAAATGGGAGAAACTGAAGCCATTTAAGAATTCGGTGAATACCCTTAGGAAAAAAGTCTGTCTTTCCCGTGTGCTTTTCTATGTTCTCTAGACTTATTCCCTGTTTTCCCTCCTCCATTCTTTGAGACGCTGAGGGACTAAGATGGGATAGTTTACCTTCCTACTTAGATGGTGTGTTTTCTAGAGGTATTGGGTAATTTGTAACTGAGTTATGCCTTAAAATTTGTCATCTCTGTTGGGCAATAAGTTATATGAAGTTTGGTTCAGTTACTTGTGAACTTCAAGATCTGTGTAATGTTAAATTTAAAACTGTCTACTTAGATAAGAAAGATAGCTGTATAAGCTGTAAACCCTTTACTGTGATTCTTGAACTAGATTTTATCTGAAGTCCTTGATTAATGATAACTGATATAGAAGATAAAATCCTTTGGGACTGCAGCTAATATTAGCTGGGAGTTTTGAGTTCAGGTGTGATTGCATAGACCAGAAGTAGAACTGCCTTAAATAACTATTTTAATTTGTGGCCACACTATGGTTGCTGCCAAGCTTTTTACTTCCTGGGGCTAGAGTTTCTTTATCTAAAGGTTTACTTCGCCCAAGTACTTGGGGCCACTCCCACCTTGCCTTTTGAGAAAGATGACCGGCCTTTTACACTGTTATGTTGATGGAAGGCAGGGCTAGGCCCCTGACTTGCGGCTCAAATGCCCGGGCTAATTTGAGCTCGCTAGGAGACTCTTGGCAGTCTTGGGGGGATTTGTCGCTCATAGGACTCTGTGAGGCCCTGAGTCTTAAACTCTAGGTCTCTGGACAGGTAGGCTTGGCTAGGCCTTCTAGGGTGACTGGAGTCAATTGGCGACAATTGGCGTGTTTGGGTGTTTTTGGAATTTAGATTCTGTCCAAATTCAATGGGTGTGGCCCAGTCCCAGCCAGCCCTCGCGGAGAGAAATGAGAAAAATGATCAGAGAATACCGATAGATAGTCCCTTGGGAAACAAATTAAGTAATTGGAACAAACTGCCAAAATATAAAGGAAAAAGCAAGAAAAAGATGATAAGGTATTGCTGCTTTGTCTGGGGTGACAAAGACATTGGTGGAGGCACTATTTGGCCTAAATTTGGCTCCCTTGAAGATTGGGTGTGCCAAATACTGAATTTGTGTGTTAATAACAAAGAACCTGTTAATCCAGAGGAGGTTCTATATGCAGGACTATGGCTTTCCGGGGCTTCTATAATGTTGAGTAAGAGTCCAAGTGTAAGGACACGAAGGAGGAAACTTTAAAGACCCAGCAATGGGAACCATTGTTATCTCTCCGTCCTCCATACTTATCCCCACCCCCAGAAGAAGCCATGGTTTTAGGAAAGGGAAGGTGAGGACTTAATCCCATCAGCTCCTCCTGGGCCCCTCAGGGCACGGGAGGATTTAATTCGATTGACCCCACCTGGACTCCGAAAAGAGTCATTCTCCTCTTTAAGGAAGGAATTAGATCAAATTCAAAGAGATATCCGAAATTATCCTTTGCCGGGAACTAAAACCCCAAGTCCTAAATTATATCCCTTAAGAGAGGTTCCTTCGGCCCAGGGAGGTATAGGATTTGTGAACGCTCCCCTGAGCACCACAGAAGTCAGGGCCTTTAAGAAGGAAATGAGGTCCTTGATAGAAGACCCCACTGGGCTAACAGAACAGTTTGATCAATTCATTGGAATTTGTCTCCTAGGACCTAACATGCTTCCTCCCAAACAGCTTGAAGGCGTTTGCAACCACACCATACCTGTCAACCTGACGTGGCAATATGTGGCCGCTCCTGACGGCTCTTATTTTGCCTGCTCTGCTGGCCTTACTACATTTCTGGATGCCCGATCTTTTATCAAAAAACGCGATTACTGCGTTTCTGTCTTTCTCTTCCCTCATATTAATATACACCAGGCCGATGATTTCCTTGATATCTGGGAAAGAAAAAGTACTGGCAATTTTAGGACCAAGAGGGAACCCCTTACTGCATTAACCCTGACCGTCCTCCTTGGCCTAGGAGCGGTAGGAACGGGGACGGGTATAGCCTCCCTCATACAAAATGACAAACAATATTCCCAAGTGAGCGCTGCTATAGATAAGGATTTACAGGAATTGCAAGCAGGACTTAAACACCTTAAAGACTCAGTAGCATCCTTAGCTGAAGTCGTCCTGCAAAACAGAAGAGGCTTAGACCTTCTCTTCTTACAACAAGGAGGTCTTTGTGCAGCCCTCAAGGAGGAATGCTGCTTTTATTCAGATAAACTTGGCCTTGTTGAAAACAGCCTACAAAAAGTTAGGGAAAGTCTGGAAAAAAGAAAACAGGAAAGAGAAAAAAAATGAATCCTGGCATAAGAACTGGTTCTCCACTTCCCCCTTGCTATCCACTCTTCTCCCTAGTCTTCTTGGCCCTCTTGTGGGACTCCTTCTCCTCCTTTCTTTTGGCCCTTGGGCCTTTAATAAACTAACCACTTTCGTTAAATCTCAAGTAGATTCTGCGATCACAAAAAAACACATCTTCTATCATCAGTTATGAGACCAAGACACCTTGGAACCTGAAGAGAAGATCGAACCACTCAAATTCACTGAACAGCTCCTGAAACAGACAGGGTGTCAACGATTGAGAAAATTGTTGTTCTCATGCTTTAAAAAATCTTTAATGTCATAACTGTATAGTCTGTGTGATATATGTTCTATGTTCTGTGTAGTTTGTCTGTTATGTTGTTGGTTGGAAAACAACGTTGCAACTGTACATAGTAAATTGGAGCTCCATGTTTGTCTGTGTGTGTCTGTGTTAAAAATTAAAATAAGCTTGTAAGAGATAAGAATTCAGCTTCTGTGTTGCAGGCTTAGAAAATATCAAGAAGTTTGAAAAATCTTTTTCTCTCTCTCTCTGTCTCTGGCTGACTGCAGCAGCCGGTGAGAAGGGAGATAAGGGAGAAAGGAAACAAAACTTCTCTCTGAGGGTGGGGAATCCTGGAAAAAGCCCCTAATCTGTTTTTGCTGATTTAAAAGCTTTGTTAAGTTTTAAGAACAGTGATTAAGAAACTTGGGGATTAGTTGTTTGAAAAATTTGCTAGTGATTTAAAAACCTTTTTAAGGACAAGCCTACTAGAGTAAAGAGCAATAAAATTCAAGCTTAGCCTGACCTGGGCAATAAAAAGCTCTCTAGAGATAAGATGCTAATCGCTGTTAGAAGAAATGTGGTAGAAGAAAAAACCTTTAAAAACAGCTGTATTCGTTTGATTCAGTTTGTTACCTTCTGAAATTTGTTAACATAAGTTAATACTTTAAAACCAGCTCTGCTGGACAGGTGTGGGTTTTTGGAGGTTTATTATTCACTATAGGGTTGAATCTTACAGGTTTTTGATGGGAAAAGGAAAGAGGAATGCAGGTGATTTAGGAAGGACTGATTTGCAAGGGAAATTAAAGGTTCGAATGGTATTAGAAAGGTGAAAGAAAGACTTTTGGGAGTAGGTGAAGAGGTGGGGGAAGGAGTCACCCACCCCCACTGCCTTCTGCTGCTTTACCAAAGGAGCATCTGGGAAGGAAAGTTCTTTAAGGAGATTGTTTAAGTATGTAGTCAGAGGGAAAGAGAAAGTTGGAAATGGGTGGATTTGGGAAGAAACCTGATATTGGGAAACTGATGGGTTAAATCTTGAAAAGGATCCCCATGTAGGAAATTGAGTGGGGAACCTGAGGGAAGTTTTTTCTTTTAGATTAATTGTTTGAGTATTTGTTTCTTCATAAAGGTTTTCTTGGTTAAGAGATATGGTCATAAATGTGATCCATACTTTGGTCTGAGTATTTCTAAAAGTTTAATTGCTATGTTAAAAAACCCTTGAATTCTTTTATGTGGAATTGGGTGTTTTGTATAAGACTAAATTGATTGTATTGGGTCATTCTGAGGTTATTTAAAGGACCTCTGAACATAATGGTTTTTTCTTTGTCCTTTTGAAAATGTTTCTGTTATGGACAATATGCAATTTGGGATATTTTTCTATGTATTGGGTATTTTAAAAGCAAAATGATTTGTATGTACAATGTTCACTCATGTAACATCTACTTAGATATGATAATTGTTCTAAGTTGTGAACTTAACTGAGGCGAAATTTCTTTCTGTTATTACTGTAAAGTTATGGTAATTCTTTTAAGATTTATCAGAAATTTGATGACATTTGTTATTGGAGGTAAAAGTTTTTGGGCTTAGAGTTAATTAGCTAATGCTATTTGGGAGTTTTAAAGCTCCACCCTGTGACAGTTACTGGGACAATTGATTGATAAGCTGTTAAAACTCAACTGCTTATGTTATATTATAGTTATGTTCTTGAATTTTTCCTTCTGTAACTGATCTCTCTCTGATCAGAGCAATGGTCAATAGAATTGTTAATGCAATTCAATTATGTCATGCCTTGTTATTTTCAGTCTGTTTACATGTAATCATTGTATCCTAAATGCTTGGGCAACTATTTCGCCTGGTCATCTGTCTGTTACTGGATATTTGTGTTTTTGTTCCTTTAACGTTTCTACATGATAAGTGGACAATTAACAGGGGTCTGTAAGACTGCAGCCGTTTGCTTGGCCTGTAAAGCAAACTCGTCTCCTCACATAGGAAACTGCTCTTCAATTTATTTTGGCCTCCTCGTATGTTGCAACAGTCTGGTGAACTGAGTCTATGAGACTGATCCAATCTTTATGTGTTAGATTTGTGTTTTTGTTCTAGATTTTGGTCAAATTACAGCTATTGGCTTGCTTCTGGAACCTGGATCAGCTTTGATCAGCTTTGATTGCCAGCATGACACACCCACTCTGCAAGGAATGAGAGCCTCCTATCACTTCACAGCCTGAAGCAGCAGTTTTAAAATGAGACCATGGACTTGATCCTGCATCGAGTGTACTTTGGACTGATATGAGGGACTTTGGGGATGGTTGATGACCGACTGTTAAACCTTACCTGGATCGTCTATTACTGTGTGTTTAAGACTTGGGATGGGATTTGTTAAAACTGTGTAATTATTGCTGTTATGTTTGAGGGCTTTGAAGGAAATGCTACTGTATTAGTCTGTTATGTATAGGGATTTTGATTTGCTCTTGGGATTTATATGGGGAATGGTCATTTGAAAAGGGGAGGTAGAGATAGAACATTGGGGAAACTGGTATATTTTTTCAATATACCTGAAAGAATGGGAACTCTTAGCTCCTATTCACTTTGCCTTAAGCACTCTTGCCCCACCTCCTCCTCATATCCATACAAGGTCTGGTCTCAGGTATTGCCCCCCCTGCATTCAGTAAATAAGCTGTGGGTGAGCCAATGACAGGATTATTGTGGCCCCATATTTCAGGGTCATCATACCCTCTGGCTGCAGGAACACCCAATGACGGGATTATTGTGGGCCCGTTTTCCAGAAGCACACCCCGGAAGTTTGATGCTGGGGTGCTGGGACGGATGCCGCCCACATAGCCTAAGACAGGCCTCCCACCTATATATAAATAAAGAAAGGGGGATATGCCAGAGACCATGTCCTTGGACGCAGGAAACAAAGAGCTAAGAAGATTAGCAAACACCCTAAATTCCTGAAGATTAGATAATGTGTGTCCCAAGAAATCGGTCATCTCCGCCCAAGATCTAGATAACAGTATACTCTAGGATTTCTGCCACACCTATGGTCCGACATTCTTCTCATTGTAACCCCCCACTCAGAAATCCTATTTAATTAAACTCTCTTCATTCATTAAACAGAGACATTCACCATCTTAAATCTTGAGTTGCCTCTCTGTCTCTCCGATCCTGTCCCCAAGCCGTAGGCTTTACAGACTGTTGTCTTACAGCGCCTTTGCTCCCCTTCGGCCCCGGCTCCACTCGATGACCCACTGTGGATGTCCTGCCGGACAGGACAAATCAGTTTGCTGCTTTTAGCCAAGAACCAAGTAGCTACAACTTGATAAAAAAAAAAAAGTCTGGAACAGTTTAGAGGGAGGGGGAAGGAGAGCATTCCGTGTGGCTGCCCTTCCCCCTACTCCATCTCCAAAGAGATAGTGGGGGTGAGGGGGGAGAAGTTGAACTAAACTTCACTCCAGGCTAACTACATGCTCCAGTAGCTGAAGTAGCAGCAGTGGGGTCGAGTTTAAATCTTTACCTTTGAAGACAAAAGATCCCTACCCCACCCAACCTTTAAAGTGGGGATGAGTGGGGAAGATTCCATAAAACCCACATGTCCAGCAGAGCTGGATTTAAAACATAACTTACAATGTTATAATATAGGTAATGAATAAGATAAGGTGAGATCTTTCAAGACAGTTGTGAAAATCGAGTAAGGCTTCATCTATTTCAAAGTTTGAGTAGGCCTGAAGGACTTTAAGCATTAAGTCAAAGGCATCCTTAAAGTCTCCTCCCTGCTATCTTCTTAAGGACAATAAAGTCTCCTCCCTGCTATCCCCTCCCTGTTATCTCACTAAGGGCATACTTAAGCCCCCTTCTTGTTATCCTCCCTATTTCAGGGAAATATGGGCACCTATGTACTTATTGGTCAAGTTCAATTTCTTGGGAAGTTCATGCGTTTAGAATGTAAGATCCTCAGCCAATAAGAATGAGGGTCAGTGGTGGGAGGGGAAATTTCTGGAGAACAAAAGGAGTTTATGCTAATTGTTTGGACTCAGGCTGCAGAAAACATCTGATTAAAATGATGTTTAAAATTGTGGGTGTTTTACTGTTGCCTTTGCATGCCAGATCTGTTCTGAGTATTCTTTTGTGAGAATTGTGAGAAATAATTTTACTGTGTCCTTTGCAGGCTAGATTTGGTTATCTTTGAATGTAAGATCTTAAGAATTTATTGGAGTGAAATTTTGTTACCTTACTTGAAAGGGATCATGTGTCTCCAATTAGGATCTGACTTTTCTAAGATGAAGTCTAGGAAAAGTCCTTCAGGAACCCACCCCCACCCCATTGCTCTCTACATTAAAGGTTGGATGGGGTAGGGATCTTTTGTCTTAAACTGGCCCCTATTGCTCTCTGCTACTTCAGTTACAGACCACCTAGTTATCCTGGGGGGAGGGGCGGGGGTGTTAGCTCCCCTTCCCTCCCCCCTGTCTTTTGGAGGTAGAGTGGGGGGAAGGGTGGTCACCTGGGATTCCCCAACAACATTAAGTGGGCTCAAGCCCTTTCTGCAGAGGCTTGGCTTTGGCAAAAGCCCAATTTGAAGTTAATTGATCTATCATTTGGTAAGGCTGTTTCTAAAGGTTTAAAGGATATTTTAAAGAATATTTCAGATTCTTTTCTGTAGAACTGGGTATTCTGTATAAGTTTAATTGATTGTATCCTGAGGTTATGCCCATCATTTAGTTTTTCCTTGTCCTTTTTAAAATGTTTCTGTTAAATAGGAAAGCTGACTTGTGAACTTAATGAAATAAATTTATTACCTCGATATGAGGTTATGTTATTTCTGAAAGTTTAATATTTTTAAGAACCTCTTGGATTCTTTTATGTGATATTAGGATGTTCTGTATAGGATATTTTTAATATATAGTTATTATAGTTAAATATATAATATATAGGATAGTTTTAATTGATTGTATTAGGTCATTTAAAGAGCCTCTGAAAATAATATTTTTGTCCTTTTGAAAAAGGACAACCTGTAATTTGGAATATATGTCTATGTATTGGGTATATTTAAAAGCAAACTGATTTGTACATATAATGTTCACTTATGGGAACATCTGTTTAGATACGAAAGAAGTGAACTTACTGAGACAAATTCTTACTGTCATAAATATATGGTTATGGCAAAGATCTGTTGAGGCTATGTCTGAAACTTGCTTAATAGAATTTGTTATTAGAAGTAAAATAATTTGGACTTATAATTAATGCTATTTGGGAGTTTTAAAACTCCACCATCTGAGAGTTAGTGGGACAATTATCTAGAGTAAAAATGAATGAAAGGTATTTTGTCCTGTTTTGCTGGAAGTTCAGTTTTAACTGCTTATGTTATGGTGGTGTCCCTGCATTTTTCCTCTTGTAACTAAGTTCTATGATCAGAGCAATGGTCAATAGAAACTGTTAATGCCACTGAATTATGTCATACCTTGCTATTTCCAATCTGGTCATATGTCATACCTGGTTAAATGTAATCCTTATATACTAAGTACCTGGCAAATGGGTATTTATCCTGGTCATCTATTTGTTACTGAATATTCGAGTCTGCGGATATTCAGGTTTTTAAAGATTTCTCCATAATGAGAGGAAAAAAGCCTAACTGCCATTTTATCTATTAGGAAACTGCTGGCCAATTCATACTAGTCTCTTCACGTTTTGTATCAGTCTGATCTGACCTTTACTTGTTAAGATTTGTTTTCTTGGTCTAGATTTTGGTCAAAATTACAGGTAGTGACTTGCTTCTGGCTCAGCCCACCTGAAGCTTTTGGTAGCGGGAAGCATGGCCACGCCCTCTCTGGAATCCTCAGCAGAAGCCGTTTTTGAGAAGATCACTGCTCCTGATGTAATTTGGACTGATATTGGGGAATGGGAAAGTGGTTGAATTATTGTTAAAATTTTAGTATTACTGTGTTTAAGATTTGTTAAAACTGGGATTTGTTAAAACTGTTTAATATTTTGCTGTATGTTAGAGGGATTTTTAGGAAATTTAGTGCTCTGTTATGTATAGAAAATATGATTCACTCTTGGAATTTATAGATGGAATGGTAATTTGATAATTTCTTTTCCGTGTTAAAAAAAAGGGAGGAAGGAAACTAATTGAAGCTGGTCAGGAAATTGGGAAAAAACTGGGGTATTTTTCTTAGGCACTTTGGCCCTGCCCCTATTTCATTAGTTCAGATTGAATTGGAAATTATTTAACTCCTTGCTTAAAATTTATTCAACTATGATTTGCTGATTATGTTTTAAATTGGAAATCCCTTATTCTGCTGGAATTGCCTTGGCAGACTCAGTTTTGGGGATTATTCTTTAGAAACAACCTGTAATCAGACGCCTGTCCTAGGACTGGCAGTCTCTCTGATTTATTTCTCTACTGCTGTTAGCCCAGGTCCTTAATTAGTATTTCAGCATTTTGATATCAGGCCTCTAATAGTTTCGGGTTGCCCGCCTTTGTCTAATTGCATAATTTGGTCAGAAATCTGTTTCCTAGTAGCAGCTCCTGTTGTATTGAGAGGGCACAAGTAGAGCTACTCCAGGCTCAATTTTTCCCCTCTTTTGGAGTCCCTGGCAGACTTGGGCTGTCCTCTTAGGATGGGCAGCAGGACTGTCTTGAGCACTGCTACTTAGCAGAGGCTGAGTTAAATGCATAAATGACCACAGACCTAACTCACAGTAAAATGTCCATCTCAAAGTGGATTTTCTGGCTGAGATGCCCCCCAACTGCAGAGGACCTGAACAGGGAGGCTTTTGTGTCTCCCTAAATAAGGAATGCTGTTTGAAGAGAACTTTGGTTCTGCACACATATATTGTATCTAGGATATACTGTAACCTATTTAACATGTCAAGGACTGCTTGCCATCTGGGGGGAGGGGATGGAGGGAGAGAGGGGAAAAATTGGAACAGAAGAGAGTGCAAGGGATAATGCTGTAAAAAATTACCCTGGCGTGGGTTCTATCAATAAAAAGTTATTTTAAAAAAAAGGAATGCTGTTTAATGTAAATAATTGTGGAGTTATCAGGGAGAGACTGGTCCTTGCCATAAGTACTTGTATTTTTCTAGTTTTACTTTGGTTTATTTGCTTTACATAGGGTTGGTCAAAATTATGGTGCTAAGACCTTCTAGAGGAAGGTAATTCAATGATTTGAATATTCAGAAGAGAGAGAGTTTGGAATCTTATCCACAGTTCTCTTTTATTGTCCTGACTCAGTTTCCCTAATTCTCCTGATTCAGTCCTGCCTCAGTTTTCCTGCTTCTAGGTTCTGAAAAGCTCCCCTCCCTTTTTTTAAGAATACTTGATAGAATATCAGAATGCCTCTCCTTATCCCAAGCTATTAGAATATCAGATACTGTCTTATAAGATGCTTTCCCCACATCTGGGTGCCTCCTTCTCATTAGGCCATCCCCTTCTGCAGTGGCTCACCCCACTCTGTCAGTCCTGTTCCACTCTCAATACCCTGATTCCGCCCCTGCCTCAGTCTACCCTCTTTATCTGAGCCACTTATATATATGTATATCTGTCATTGAGAACTCTGATTGTTTGCTGGATTATTGGAGATTATGTCTCATTCAGCCTTGGGACCAAACATGGATCCATTGAGTCCCAGTATATCTCTCCATTTAATGAATTATTCAACAGTCTCTAATCTGTGTCTTGCTCAGTTTCTCAGGCATTACAAAGGGGAAAATGACTGTGGTCTAGAGTGCAATGGTGTGAACACCATTGTGTATCTGGAGGTTCATAACACACACACACACACACACACACACACACACACACACACATATATATTTTCTTTCTGAGTTGAATATCTAAAAAGAAAGGAATCGGAAATAAGGTCCTTTAAAAAAAAATCTGTTAAAAAAATAGACATCTTGATCCAGTGATTGAATCATAATCATGAAATGAGACAAAAGGGGGAAAGTAAGGGGAAGGGATAGCAAAGGTTGATACTTGTTTTCTTCATGGGAACCATGGAGGGGAAGCAGTTTGGGAAAAAAAAGACTTTGGAGGGAGGAGGGGTCTTTCCTTACCATGTTTCCATCTCAGCATATCAGAAAGGTGATGTCTTGAGGCTTGCCCATGAGTATGTTACTGCTAAGTGACCCAAGGAGGAGATCTTTCCCAGTACTAAGAGGGAGGGAAGGAGTTTTCTTCTCAAGAGATGGTGACTCTGAAGTGTGGGGTGAGAAGAAAGTGAGAACTCAGGCCTGAAGCAGAGTGTGGAAGTCCTATCAAAAGACAGGAGTTGTCACCTTTTTGAGGGTGGAGTTAAGAGAGGTGTTAAGCAGGGGAAGAGATATAAAAAGGCTCACACAGCTCAGTGCCAGTATCTTTTGCTGCCAGAGCTCAAGGGCAGGAGCTAACACTCTCCCTACCTGAAAAGGAAGGAATCAGAGGCTTAGGAACATACATGCAAGAGTTTAATTGCTAATCTCTAGTCAGGTCTCACTTGCTTGCACCTGCCTCATCTACCTCACTGACTGGGTGACTGAGAGTGCAGAGAGGGCCTTCTCCAGGGCAGTGAGGGGGCCACTGAAACCTCAGCCTATATAGAGTGCAAGGTGGTCAATCATTAGACAAGGCGACTGGCTGCTGAGCAGGAACCTGCAGACTCTGTGCATCACTGGCAAGATGCTCCAACCTCACCTGCTGCAGAAAAAGATGGGCCTGAGCACCTGTGACCAACATGGAGAACAAGAGATGTTCTTCTGTGAGGAAGACCAGAGGCCCCTCTGTGTATCCTGCTTATCAGCCCCAGAGCACAAGGACCATCAAGTCCTTCCCTTGGAGACAGCTGCTGACAAGTGCAAGAAGAAGCTCCGGGAGAGATGGAACATCTTACAGAAGAAAGAAGAGAAATTTCAAACTGCACTGGACACCTTGAGAAGAAGAAAGGAGCAATTCACAGAGCGTACCTACACTTTGAAAGAGACAACTATTTCTGAATATGGCAAAATTCACCAATTTTTATGGGATGAAGAATATCAATGCCTGCAAAATCTGGAGCAGCAATCCAGAGTCAATGTGGTCAAACTGGAGGAGAAGGAGCATGAGCTGACCCAACAAATCCAGAATCTACAACAAGTGAAGTTTGAAGTAGAGGAGAATTTGGACAAGATGCCCTTGGAAATGATCCAGGATATGCCAGGCACTTTGAAAAAGAAGGAAGAGCTCCTATTGAAAAAACCAGTGCTTTCTTACATTTTCTGGCCTACCTGCCCTGTGACAGGCATGAGAGAAATGCTCATAAGTTTCCACAGGGATATAACTCTTGATCCTGAATCAGCCCATCCTCATCTCGTCCTGTCTGAAGATTTGAAGAGGGTCCAGTATGAAAGCATCTGTCAAGACCTGCCTGACAACAAGGAGAGATTTGATTGTGTTCTTGGGGTTTTAGGAGCCCAGAAATTCACCTCAGGAAAACACTACTGGGAAGTGGAGGTGGGAGACAAGACAGAGTGGGGATTGGGCATCTGTAAAGATTCAATCAATAGAAAAGGGAAAGACTCTTTCTTATCTAAGGATGTAATGACCATCACAGCATTCACTTCTGGAAATAGTTTCTTCTTCTGTACTTCAGACAAGAACTTTCTATTGGGCCGGCCTGTGCACAAAGTGGGCATTTTTCTTGATTGTGACAAGCAACAAATAGCATTTTATGATCTCACATACAGATCCCTTATCTACAGTCAGTCCAACATGGATTTGGAAGGGCCTCTTCGCCCTTATTTCTCTCCTTGTCTTCCCAATGAGAAAAGCACCCCTGGTTCACTTATCATTTGCCCCAAGAGTCCACAGTAGAGGGCTGTCACAGGTACTCATTACTAAGGATGACTTTCTGAAAGGTGAATGAGTATAACACTGCCAGTCCCACTCCATTTCTTTGAATTCCTGTTGAAATGGTCAATAAAGTGTGATTATTTAAACTAACAAAATCCTGTCTACTTTGTTAATACTTCTCAATACAAAAAAGATATAGGTCATTTTTTTTCCCTTTGGTGGCTGTTCTTCCAGTACCTAAATTGGAAGGGGAGGGTGGTAGAAGAATAGGAGAAAATGCCTGAGGACAATAAAAGGGAAGGGGGAAAGTTCCAAGCATAAAAGAAGGAAGAGCAAAATTTAGAATGTTAATTGACTGTAGGAATAAATAAACAACCAAGCAGATAAGGAAGTGTGAGGGATGTAGAAGACCCTTACCCAAAATGACTACTCAGAGATCACTCAGTAGAAGGCAGAAAAGTTGTTTATTGAAAACCTCCGAAGAATGAGCCGTCCCATTGCGAGATAAGAAAGAGAAAGCTGGTGGTAGGAGGGCTAAAGAAGTAGTAAAGATACATAGCTTTTATACAAGAAATTACATCACAAGTAAGAGAGCATTGAGAAGGGGAGGAGGAGGCATCTAATTGGTTGTTGCTATTTGGGGAGATTGGAATGGAAGGTTTCTGTTTCCCTGAAATCTCCTGATTTCTAAGAAACAGAAAGTCAGGCCTTCAGGCTTAATCAAGCACACAGTGGTCCAGCTAATAGACTAAATATCGATAAATGTCATCAGCTCAGGTTAAGTAAATATGTTTCTAGCTGGCCAAGGCTCAAGTAGATATGAGCCTGCACATATTATACAGGTCATAGGGGAGACACAGAAATAATAAAATACAGAAAAAGAATTCATACATTCCTCTAAGTTCTTCACCTTATCTATTCCCCACAGAAGCAAAGAAATAACTAAAAGTTCTCTTGGTTGAAGGCCTATGGAGATGGATATGGAAAGTCTATAGCTCTGAGTGAGAGATCTATTTGAGGATCATAGCAAACTCAAAGATCTTGTATTAAATAAGAAAATATAAGACATATACAGATATAAAGAGGTTGTGAAGAATTGCAATAAATTAGTTCTCAACTGAGTAGGAAATTGAAGCAAGGCATTTTGCTTACTGGACATTTATTTTGTCATTCTGTTTTTATACTCTTCTTCTTTAGAACTTTTTGTGCCTCTTCTCAGAGCTATCCCATTATGAAATACATTCTAGAATATGACTGATACAGTCATCATGTGTCCAGGTTAAAGTCCATTTTAATTTAAGTCCAATTCAACTGAATCTGCAATAATTTGAAAAATTGAAGGTGTTATGCCACAGTTCTCTTTTATTGTCCTGACTCAATTTCCCTAATTATCCTGACTCAGTCCTGCCTCAGTTTCCCTGCTTCTCAGTTCTCCAAAAGCTCCCCTCCCTCTTTTTCGGAATACTTGATAGAATATCAGAATGCCTCTCCCCATCTCAAGTTGTTAGAATATCAGATAACATCTTATCAAGATGCCTCTCCCCAGGTCAGGGTGCCTCCCCCTGATTAGGTCTTCCCCATCTCCAGTGGCTCACCCCACCTTGTGAATCCTGTTCCCACTCTCAGTACCCTGACTCTGCCCCTGCCTCAGTCTACCCTCTTCATCTGAGCCACTTGTATATATGTCATTGAGAACTCTGATTGTTTGCTGGATTATTGGAGAGGATAGTCTCCTTCAACCCTGGGACCAAACATGGATCCATTGGTCCCAGTATATCTCTCCATTTAATAAATTATTCAACAGTCTCTAATCTGTGTCTTGCTCAGTTTCTCAGGCATTACAAAGGGTCAAATGACTGTGGGCTAAAGTTCATAGGTGTGAACACCATTGAGTATCTGGAGGTCCATAACATATATATTTTTTAAAAAGAGGGTAAACACCAGGGGAGAGAGTGGAAGCACTTTGAGCAGTAAATAAAAAGACCTTAAAGGGGCAAACAATTAAAAAATAATAATAATTCAGTTCTCAAATCTTTTGTGACAGAACTGAAAGAAAGAAGCCAATTTTCTTTCTGAGCTGAATATCTAAAAAGAAAGGAATCAGAAATAAGGTCCTTTAAAAAAAATCTGTTAAAAAAATAGACATGTTGATCCAGTAATTGAATCATAATCATGAAATGAGACAAAAAAGAGAAAGTAAGGGGAAGGCATAGCAAAGATTGATACTTGTTTTCTTCATGGGAGCCATGGGAGGGAAGCAGTTTGGGAAAAAAAAGACTTTGTTTGGTGGGGAGGGGGTCTTTCCTTACCATGTTTCCATCTCAGCACATCAGAAATGTGAGGTCTTGAGGCTTGCACATGAGTATGTTACTACTAAGTGACCCAAGGAGGAGATCTTTCCAAGTACTAAGAGGCAGGGAAGGAGTTTTCTTCTCCAGAGATGGTGACTCTGAAGTGTGGGGTGAGAAGAAAGTGAGAACTCAGCCCTGAAGCAGACTGTGGAAAGTCCTATCAAAAGACAGGAGTTGTCACCTTTTTGAGGGTGGAGTTAAGAGAGGTGTTAAGCAGGGGAAGAGATATAAAAAGGCTCACACAGCTCAGTGCCAGTATCTTTTGCTGCCAGAGCTCAAGGACAGGAGCTAGCACTCTCCCTACCTGAAAAGGAAGGAATCAGAGGCTTAGGAACATACAGGCAAGAGTTTAATTGCTAATCTCTAATTAGGTCTTGCTTGTTTGCACCTGCCTCATCTACCTCACTGACTGGGTGACTGAGAGTACAGAGAGGGCCTTCTCCAGGGCAGTGAGGGGGCCACTGAAACCTCAGCCTATATAGAGTGCAAGGTGGTCAATCATTAGACAAGGCGACTGGCTGCTGAGCAGGAACCTGCAGACTCTGTGCATCACTGGCAAGATGCTCCAACCTCACCTGCTGCAGAAAAAGATGGGCCTGAGCACTTGTGACCAACATGGAGAACAAGAGATGTTCTTCTGTGAGGAAGACCAGAGGCCTCTCTGTGAATCCTGCTTATCAGCCCCAGAGCATAAGAACCACCAAGTCCTTCCCTTGGAGACAGCTGCTGATAAGTGTAAGAAGAAGCTCCGGGAGATATGGAGCATCCTACAGAAGAAAGAACAGAAATTTCAAATTGCACTGGACACCTTGAGAAGAAGAAAGGCACAATTCACAGAGCGTACCTACACTTTGAAAGAGACAGCTTTTTCTGAATATGGCAAAATTCACCAATTCTTATGGGATGAAAATTATGAATACCAAAAAAGATTGGTGAAGGCATCCAGAAGGAACCTGCTCCAAGTAGAAGAGACTGAGATCAAGCTGTTCCAACAAATACAAAAGCTGCAACAAGTGAAGTTTGAAGTAGAAGAGAATTTGGACATGATGCCCTTGGAAATGATCCAAGCTGTGCCAGACACTTTGAAAAAAAAGGAAGAACTTGGACTCCAAAGATCAGCACTTCCTTCCATTTCCTTGCCTACCTGCTCCATTACAGGCATGCGAGAAATGCTTATGAGTTTCCACAGGGATATAACTCTTGATCCTGAATCAGCCCATCCTCATCTCATCCTGTCTGAGGATTTGAAGAGGGTCCAGTATGGAAGCATCTGTCAAGACCTGCCTGACAACAAAGAGAGATTTGACTGTGTTCTTGGGGTTTTAGGAGCCCAGAAATTCACCTCAGGAAAACACTATTGGGAAGTGGAGGTGGGAGACAAGACAGCATGGGAATTGGGCATCTGTAAAGATTCAGTCAGGAGAAAAGAGAAACATGCTTTCTCATCTGAGGATGCAATGACCATCACAGCATTCACATCTGGAAATAGTTTCTTCTTCTGTACTTCAGACAAGAACTTTCTACTGCGCCGACCTCTGCACAAAGTGGGCATTTTTTTTGATTATGACAAACAACAAATAGCATTTTATGATCTTACATACAGATGCCTTATCTACAGTAACTCAAATATGGATTTGGAAGGGCCTCTTTGCCCTTATTTCTCTCCTTGCCTTCCCAATGAGAAAAACACCCCTGGTTCACTTATCATTTGCCCCAAGAGTCCACAGTAGAGGGCTGTCACAAGTACTAATTACTAAGGATGATGTTCTGAATGATGAATGAGTATAACACTGCCAGTGCCACTCTATTTCTTTGAATTCCTGTTGAAATTGTCAATAAAGTGTGATTGTTTAAACCAAGAAAATATTGTCTACTTTGTTAATACTTCTTAATATAAAAAGATAGGTCATTTTTTTTTCCCCTTTGGTGGCTGATCTTCCAGTCCCTAATTTGGAAGGGGAAGGTGGTAGAAGAATAGGAGAAAAACCCTGAGGAAAATAAAAGGGAAGGGGAAAAGTTCCAAGTACAAAAGGAGGAAGAGCAAAACTGGGAATGCTAAATGACTGTAGGAATGAATAAACAACCAAGCAGATAAGGAAGCAAAAAAATTTTAAAAAGTTCTCTTGGTTGAAGGCCTAAGGACAAGAATATGGAAAGTGTATTGCTCTGATTGAGAGCTCTACTTGAGGATCATAGCAGATTCAAAGATCTTGTATTAAATAAGAAAATATAAGACAGGTCCAGGTATAAAGAGGTTGTGAATAATTGCAATAAATTAGTCCTCAACTGAGGAGGAAATTGAAGCAAGACATTTTGCCAAATATACTTGCATTTTGTCACATTCTGTTTTTATACTCTTCTTTTATAGAACTTTTTGTGCCTCTTCTCAGAGCTCTCCCATTATGGAAAACATTCTAGAATATGACTGATACAGTCACCATGTGTCCAGGTTAAAGTCCATTTTAGTTTAAATCCAATTAAACTCAATCTGCAATATTTTGAAAAATTGAAGGTGTTATGCCACAGTTCTCTTTTATTGTCCTGATTCAATTTCCCTAATTATCCTGACTCAGTCCTGCCTCAGTTTTCCTGCTTTTCACTTCTGCAAAAGCTCCCCTCCCTCTTTTTCAGAATACTTAATAGAATATCAGAATACCTGTCTCCTCCCAAGCTATTAGAATATTGGATACTATTTTATCAAGATGCCTTTCCCCACGTCTGTGGTGCCTTCTCCTCATAGGCCATCCCCTTCTCCAGTGGCTCATCCCACCCTGTCAGTCCTGTTCCCACTCTCAGTACCCTGACTCTGCCCCTGCCTCTTCATCTGAGCCACTTGTATTTATGTCATTGAGAACTTTGATTTTTTATTGGATCATTGGAGAGGATAGTCTCCTTCACACCTGGGACCAAACATGGATGTATTGGTCCCAGTATATGTCTCCCTTTAATAAATTACTAGTCTCTTATCTCTGTCTTGCTCAGCTTCTTAGGCTTTACATTTTTGAGGGTTCCCATTGAGATTTGTCTGAAAATGAGCAGGATTAGACATAAGAGACTTTTCAGGCCTCAGGGTGGCTGGGGATCTGAATTCTTGGCATGGAGAGGCTGGCCCCCTTGGATTTTTTTTCCAGAGCTTCTGGGAAAGAGAGTACTTTCCAGCCACCAGAGCCTGGCACCTCCATTTCGGCCACTGGAAAGTAAGTTTGCCTTTGTGTAACTATCTGTTCTGTCTGTACCTGTTCTGTTTTGTATGCTGAAATCTGGATTCTCAGAATTATGAAATGCTGATGGGCATAAATTCTGGGAGTAGGGTCTTCTGGAGGCAGGGGACCCTACCTGGGTGTCTAAGACACATCTGGTTCTGTATGTTCTGGGCAATGTTTTGTTTCATGTTTTTGGCCCTGCAGTCGTGTAGTCATATTGTAATGCCAGAGAAACTGAACAAGACAGAGATTAGATTCTAATTTAATAGTTTATTAAATGGAGAGATTTACTGGGACCAAATGGATCCATGGTTGGTCCCAGGGCTGAATGAGACTATTGTCTCAAAGAATCCAGCCTTGAGTATTGGGACAGCAAGATTTTTATAGGATAACAAGAATAATAACATAATGGGGGAGGTACCTGCATGGGGATAACCTGCATGGGGGGAAGCACCTAGGATGACACAATAGAGAAAGGTTACTGATATTCTAATGAAGTCTAAAATGGATAGACCTTTATCCTGTGAAACATTAAAAAGGAATATCTATAACCTAAAGATATAAAACCTTTATCTCATCAACCATTTAAAAGGGAATGATTGTAGCCCCAGGGGTTTGGAGGCAGAGCAACTGAAGTAGACCTTTATCTCATCAAACATTAAGAGGGGAAGGTTATAACCTGAGGCAGAGTAATTAAATAGGACAATTGGGAAACTGGGTCAGGACATTCAAAGGGAACTGTGGCACAATATATTAGATAAATTATTAAATTGTTCTCTAATCTCTATCTTGCTCAGTTCTCCGGCATTACAATACCATTTTGTTTCCTGGGGAATATAGTCTCAAACTTAGACAGTAGCTAAAAAACATTTACCCCACCAAATTTATATCTAAATGAGATTTGGTGGATGAACCAAGTTACTCCAAAAAGATGGAATTTTGAAAGTTGGGAGAGGGAAGAAGTAGTTGGGAAGATAAAGAGAGCTCTCTTCCCACCTTGAGATGAGGTAATAGGATTCTTTGGACTCCTACGCTTTAGTGGGGTTCTGAGTTGGGAAACCCTAAATCTTATGACTTTTGAATCTGTCTCAGAAAACTCTCCAGATTCTGACCCCTCCTTACCTTCTAGCCTCAGAAAAGTCCTAGGATAATCATCACCATCCTTAATTCACCTGGAGATTACTCTTTAATCTACTACCCTCTTACTCCTTAGCCTTGGGCTATACAAAATTGGATAAAGCTGTACTGTGTTTTTCAGTTATTTGCTATTTTCCAATTGGAATCTAGCCCGCTGAGAATTTTCAGTATCAAAATAAATCCCTTTTTTGTCAACTTAACTTGGAGAGTGAGACTTTTCGATCACATCTAGAGGCTAAAATATCCACAGTCCATTCTACATAGTCCCCACTCTTCATTCCCACCCCCATTCCCCTCATTCAAAACAAAACAAAAAAACAACTGAATGTACTTAATCTCACAAATATGAGCTAAGAAGCAAAAGGGAAGGATATGGGTGTATAAATCCAGTGATCTTCAATCACTTTCAAGAAAGGTATTCTTTTGTAATACCTGTGACAATGAGTTGGGGACCCCCAAATGTCGTTAGGGTATCTCATCCCTCAACATTTGGTAACCCACACAGGGATCCCTAAAATTTTACATCCTCCTTGTTAAGATAAGCCTCTTTTTGCCCAAACACATAGAAAGGCTTGAGGTTGTTGGGAGCTTCACACTCAGCAGATTTCCTTGACTAGGGACACTTAGACTTGGAAGTTCCTGTACTTAGCACACCTATTATCCTCTCAGCAGACCTATTATCCTCTCTGGGATGCCTGAAGAGGATGGATGCTATAGAACCAGAAAAAATCTAAGGCTTGTGGCAAAAATGGAACAATCCACCTCTGTCTCTATTCCTAAGGATTCTCCCTTAGCCTGGATCTTAAAGAGAGAGAGAGAGAGAGAGAGAGAGAGAGAGAGAGAGAGAGGAGAGAGAGAGAGAGAGAGAGAGAGAGAGAGAGAGAGAGAGAGAGGAGAGAGAGAGAGAGAGAGAGAGAGAGAGAGAGAGAGAGAAATTTGCCCTGAAAGATCTGAAAACTAAGAAACTTATTTTGTTTCAACACTGCCTAGATAAGGGAACTTTGGAGAACCAGGAAAAATGGCTCATAAATGGATCAATGAATTATAACACTATCCAGCATTTTGACAAGTGGACTAAAGTTCCCTATGTCCAAGCCTTTATGGCCTTATTTCAAGATCCTAAATTAAGACAGCACTGCAGGATGCTGCTGATAAATTTTACTGGAGGAGAACTGAAAATAGATATTCATCTTCTAGATGACATTCTCTTTTCTACACTTCTAGGGATAAGGGACTCCTCTTCTACACCCCTATGCAGTCCTTATCAGGAGGCCTATGGATCCCTTCCAGAATCACTCCCTTATCAAAGTCAGGAGCTTATATCCAATAATATTTCTTCAACTTGGTTCCCCTCATTTCCTAGACTAGATTCTTAGACTTCCCAGCCTGCACTCCTCAATCCCTATCATACAAGGAGTGAGACTCATTTTCCTTCTCCTCACGATCCCGATTCAGGATCTCTACCCCTTCTAACCTCTGTCCTAAAAGAATCAGCAGACCCTCAGGAAGAAACAGTCAGGGCCAGGTGCCTTTTTCAATGTCAGATCTTTCCCAGATTAAGGAAAACTTGGCCATTACTCTGAGCACCCTACTATATATATTGAGGGGTTTAAGACTCTCCAATTTGATCTTTCCTGGGAAGATGTTAATATTTGCCGATCTGCCCCAGATATACAGAGGAAGCTACAAAAATCAGCCTTGGGCCCTCAAACTGTCACAACTCATCTGTTAGAAACAGCTTTTAGTTTTTAATAGTAGGGACTAAACTGAAGTAGAGGAGGAAAACCAAAGAAATAAAGAACAGGTTTAAATTTTAGTTGCTTCCATATCTGGGAACCATAGGGGTTTGTGTTTCAGGTGTAATGGACAGGGCCATCGGACCTGAAACTGTCCTAGGAGGAAGCCCTTTGGTCCTTGCCCCAACTGCAACCAAGAGGGGCACTGGAAGAGAGCCTGCCCACAGGGACAAGCTGCCTCCCCCAATGCCCTGCCCTCCAGCAGAAGTTTGGGGCTTGGTCAAGCTCCCCCTCACTCTACCACAACAGCTGAACCTGAATATCCTCAAATGTGGCTGGTAAGACCCTTGAATTTCTTTTTGCTATGGGGTCCTCTCTGTGTTGCTCTGGCCCTCTAGTCTCACTCGCCCCTTCTCCCATAGGATAATAGGGATTGAAGGGAAGCTTAAGAATTGTTTTGAGACCTTCCCTCTGCCTTGTCAATTTGGTTACCTGTTGTTTAAACACTTCTTTCTTATTATTCCCTCCTGTCTTGCACCCTTATTGAGGTGTGATTTAATGGTGAAATTGGGGACCCAATTTTCACTTCTTCAGACCCACAGGTGACCTTTTTGTGCTTCTTTCAAAGCTCTCCCATATTCCCTCTGCAATATGGACCTCTGTCTGGGACCGAGGAATTCCTGTATGAGCTACCCATGCTGTCCCAGCTTTAATATGGCTATGGGATCCCAGTGTATTCGCCCATAAATGCTAATACCCAATAAAGCCAGAAGCTAGGGAGGGACTGCAACCTCTGATTGAGAAATTTCTTAAGCACAAACTTTTAGTTCCCTGAAAGTCTCCCTGCAACACTCCAATTCTTCCTGTTAGAAAACCAAATGGGGAATTGATTAGAGTGATTAATGAGGCATTTATTCTGATTCACCCCATTGTGCCTAATCCCTATACTATCTTTACTCAGATGCCATAGGACACAAAATGGTTACCACTCTAGATCTTAAAGATTCCTTCTTTTGTACACTTTTGCGTAAAAACTCCAGTTTTGTAAAGCGTGAAACTCTTGAGTCAATGCATTGAGGTCAGTTCGAGCACTTAAGGCATATGTTTGCAAAATGTTCCAACTTCCCCCTTCCCACTATCCTGTGCTGGCTCTATAATTGGTGTTTACAGAGAATTGTAGGAGCTAGAGGGTGGAGTAAGATGAGCCAGGGTCACTTCTGGGCAGGAGACAAAGAAGGAAGGTTGAGGAGATTCTATGTCCATCCCCTTCACTTCTACCCACCACTGGGTGGCGTCCAGAAACCAACTGATTCACTTTCCTTAACTCTTGTAACAGACAATATATTCTGTCATATTTTCAAATCGAAAGCACCAGAGTGTTAAAAGGAGATGTGCAATAACTAATTGTAACCCCTTCCTCCCTTCTAATAAGATATTAGACTGGATTGATTTCTTTACGGGTCTCAATAATTAGCAAATATAACTTAATAGCCAATGTTATCTCTAAATCCAATTTAAGAATTAAATCTCCTCCTAACAGATTTACTCCTGCTTCTGGGACAAACAAAAACCTAGTAGTGGCGATCTTATTTCCTCACCTAAAAGTTCTCATTAAAAATTGGTATGTGAAAATTTTCTTCTTTTACTCTAGGGATCCCTTTAAAATGGATACTGAAGAAGAATCTCTCTGCCTCTGTATCCACAAGGAACAGCATATTTTCTCAGAAGCTTCCAACCTCTATGTTAACCCAGGGGCTCCCAGTTGTGTCTAAGGAAAATGAGCCCCAGAATTTCATAGTCTTCTTCCTCAAATCTAATGAGAGGTGCTACTCATTCCTCCCTTTGCAACTGATGACATTTTTTCCTGAAATGTCTCAGTTTTCCACATCTATGGCACTTGTTTTTTCCATTCCACTCCTTACCTTTCCATTTTCCCTTTTCCATATTTATCTCTCCCTTTCCTTCTCTGTTGATATGTGTGCCCCAATCTAGGTTCCTGTCTGGTTCCTTCTGATCTTACAACCTCCTTTACCAGAGAGAAGTAAGTCATCTACATACTGTAACAAATTCATGCTCCTTGGAAGTTTACATTTTTCCAAAAGACTCTAGAATCTGTCCAAAAAGATTTGGAACCTCTGTGAATCCCTTGGACTAAACTGTCCACTTATATAGAATGTCTGTTTTCTGCATTTCCCCAGATGAGTACAAAGAGGTCCCAACTATCTTTAACCAAAGGGCAAGTTGAAAAAGTGTCTTTCAAGTAATTTTTGTCTTTTGCCTTTGTTTCTCATCTTCCCTTCAAACATATGCTTTCTGAGCTTCCCTTAGTAATTCTTCCAGAGGTTTAGTGGTCCGTTGTTCTAATTTTTAAATTTTCCTATTTATATCAAGCTAAGAATCAGTTACAAAGTATGCTTTAAATATCCCCTTTCCTAGGGAATTCTGTGGGTCCAGGTCAGAGTATTTTCTAAAAACTCCCTCATTCTAAAAACTCCCAAGAGATTCAGTCTTTTCCAACGAATCTCAAAAACTTTATTCAAATTTTGACATTTTGGATACAGCTTCCTTAATGACATTAACAATCAATTGTTTAACATTTTTCATGTTACTTCGATGAGCTTGATTATTATGATCCCAGCCTGGGTCCACTTTGGGATAATTGACCTCAGCTGGTAGCACTCTTATTGCAGGAGGATGCCTCCTTTCCCATCCTGCCATTGGAGTTCTCATCATACTCTTCTCCACTCCAGTAAAGAAAATACTAAGGATTGACATTAATTCACTCCAAAAGAGCACATTTGGACTGGGTCTTTTATTAGCTATTTTCATCTCCTTTTTAAAGACCCTCACTTCATTGGTATTCAGAGGAGCATTTACAAATCCCATTTCCCCCCTTCCCCTTGTCTTCCCATAGAAACTTCTCATAATGTGTAATGCTGGAGAAACTGAGGCAGCATAGAGATTAGAGAACAATTTGATATTTTATTTAAAAGGGAGAGATTTACTGGGGCCAAATGGATCCATGATTTGGTCCCAGGGCTGAATGAAACTATCATCTCAAAGAATCCAGCAGTGAATATTAGATATAAGATTCTCTTATAGGGTAACAAGAACAATGACATAATGGGGGCGGTACCTGGATGGGAATGACCTAATGGGGGGAGACCCTAGGATGACATAATGGAGGGAGGTAGCAGAGTGGCTCCAGATATTCTAATGGTGTCTAAAATGGATAAAGTTCTTTGTCCCATCCAACATTAAGAGGGAATGATTATAGCCTGAGGTCTAAGATATAAGACCTTTATCCTATCGAATATTAAGAGGGAATGGCTATAATCTGAGGCAGAGTAACTGAATAGGACAATTAGGGAAACTGGGTCAGGACATTAAAAGGGAAATGTGGCATAACAAATGGAACAAAGGGGTGGGAGTTGGAATAGAAATTAAACCTGACTCTTTTGTGGTCTCTTTGTTTTTAATAGACTTAAACAGCCAATTCTGAATAAGTTGTTGGCACTACTATAATTCCTTCCATAACCTGGAATATAGTTTTTCCTCCCCCTTTCCCCCTACCAGAATTTACAGGTTAGTAGCAACTTCGGCAATAGGGGATGGGAAGAAAGCAGAAAGTGGGGGAAGTGGATCTTTAGGCAAAGGGGAGTCAAGGCAAGAAGAGGTGGACAGCTTTGGGCTGTTCTGTCTTTGTGGAAACCTTCTAGCAGGAATCCACATAGAACTTTTGAACAGGTAGCTTTGGGCTGTGCCAGAATTTACTGTATTTGCAGATGGGAGGAGTAGGTTCTAGGCCTAGGAGAAGGGGAGGTATCTCCAATAAAATATTTTCCCTGAAAGTCCTCTCAGGAAAACGTTAGGGGAATAGGACTATGTTCCCAGGACTAAAGGAAAAGAAAAGGTGAAAATAATCAAATATTGCTGTTAAGAGTAGACTAAGGAATCTATCTTGCACCCTCAGTATTTTGGCCAAAATTTGGATCTGATGAAGATTGGGTTTGTCAATTACTAAACTTACACGTACATGATAAGAAAGGAGTCACAGAGGAAAAGAATTATGCCATTTGTTAGGGTCCTGGGACTTCAACAGCTGCTGGGATTTTTCTAAATGAGTAAAAGGAAAAGAATAAGGAAATTCAGGAGTCATTTTCTAAATGGAATACTCTTTTTGTTTTAGTACCTTCATCCCCTCCTTATAATCTACCTCACTTAATGCTTCCACTTCCCTGCTTCCTTCTTCCTTACCCTCTACTATTACTACTACTACTACTAATCTATCAATTTCAGAGAAAAAGGAGGTGGAAGAGAAACTTTACTCCAGGCTAAGAAAAGAATTAGAACAGTGGAAACAAGACATTCAGAAGCTTCTATTTAAGTGTAATGAGAAGGGTAGGATAGAATCAAACTCTTTTCCATTCCTATTCCTAATCCCAGACCCATGTTTCCCTTAAAGAAGGTCCCAATGAGAGGCTCAGAGATATTGGGTTTGTGAATGCTTCCTTAAGCACTACTAAAGAGAGAGTATTTAAGAAAGAAATGAAATCTTTGATCAAAGACCTGGTAGGTTCTTGAACAATTAAACTGTTCTTAGATCCAAATTTCTATATTTGGAGCGAGTAGATATCAATCCTCAACATTTTTTTAACTGTAGAGGAAAAGAGTATGATAGGAAGGGCTGTGATAGCAGGGTGGGAAAGGAGATACCCTCCCACAGAAGGAGTGGTTTTAGTGGAGATCAAGTATCCCAATGTAGACCCTTGCTGGGATCATAATAATCAGACCCATTGATATGCAAGACCTTAGGGAATTAATTTTATCTGTCATTAAAAAAGCAGTACCAAAATCTCTAGATCTGAACAAGGTGTTTGAAATTCACCCCCCCCCCCAAAAAAAAAAAAGGAAGGAGTCCTGAATTTTTAGAAAGTTTGAGAAAAAACTTTAGAGGGTATTCTGGCTTAGACCCACAGGATCCCCTAACAGAAATGATATTCAAGGTATGTTTTGTGACCAATTCTTGGCCAGATATAAATAAAAAACTCCAAAAATCGGAACAATGGAACACTAAGCTTCTAGAGGAACTATTGAGGGAGACTCACAAAGTTTATGTCTGAAGGGAAGATGAGAAACAAAGATAGAAAACTAAAATCATGGTACAAACAGTGAAGGAGGTTGTAAGAACAGAAGGAACTAAGAATCAAGATCAGGACAGAGATACCAGCAGGGGAAAGAGAAGAGAAAATAATGAGAAATAATGTAGAGGTGGTTAGGAGAGAATAAGTGTTATAGATATGGAAGGCCAGGGCACTTCAAGAGGAATTGCTCTTGAGTGGGAAAAGGAGTAAGTAGCACCCCTTATGACATTTGAGCAAGAAGACAGGGAATTCAGGGTTTCTTTCTCATTAAATCCAACCAAGAATCCCTAGTTAACATAGAGGTCAGGAACTCCAAAAGAAAATATACTATTCCTTGTAGATACAGGGGTAGAAAAATTCTCACTTAGCACAAAACCTAAGAGGATGAAATTTGAGTGGGGACAGCCTTAAAATCTCTGGAGTGAAAGGAGAAAATTTTCAATTATCAATTTTTAATGAAACAACTATTTGTTGTGAAAATAAACAAACTACTGCCAAATTTTTCTTTGTCCCAGAAGCAGGAATAAACCTTTTGGGAAGAGATTTTAATTCCTAAATTAGATCTAGACTTAAAAGTGGTATAGGAACAGACTGTTCAATTATATTTGTTAAGTGCTGAAACTTAAAGATATTAGATCAGAATTTTGAGTAGGAGCAGGAAATCATGGATCGATGAAGGTTAATCCAATAGAAATTAAACTAAAGAATCCTTAGGCAGTATCCTGTGTTAGATAGTATCCTATCCCAGTGGAGGGAAGGAAGCTGCAAGCTCAACTGTTAAGAAGACAGGATTTTGGAACCATGCATGTCTCCCTTTAACATCCAGTGCTCCTAGTCCTAAAACCTGATGGGACATAATGGCTGCTATGAGATATGAGGGAAGTAAATCAGTTGGTTTTAGTGCATCACCCAGTGGTTCCTAATGCTTACACTCTACTTTGCCAAAGACCTACAAAACATGGGTGGTTCACAGTTATTGACTTGAAGAATGCCTTCTGGGTTTGTCTGTTAGCTGAAAACAACAACAATTTATTTGCTTTCATTTGGGAAAACCATGGGATGGATGGGAAAGAGCAATATAGCTGGATGGTTCTACCCCAAGGATTCATTGAGGTTCCAAATCTTTTTGGAAAAATTTTGGAAAGTCTTCTGAAAAAAATTGAACTCCCAAAAGGTCTAAGTTCATTACAATATGGAGATGACTTGCTGCTCTCTGAAGAAAAGAGAGAACTCTGAAACCTCAGTGAATCTTTTAAACTTTTTAGGAGATAATGGCTTGAGAGTATCACCCAAAAATTAATGTTTGGAAAGAGAGGTAGATTATCTATTTGACTTTCAGCAATGTTTGTAGGACTATCCTAAGGCCAGAAGATTATAGAATTAGACAGATTGTTAGAAGAAAAGCACCCTAAGTTCAGAGGACCCCATTACTGCTATATTTCCCCTAGGAGCTATATATCCTCATGAGTGGTTGAATGCCAGAGACCATGCTCTTGAGGATATGCCAGAGACCATATAGAATTAGACAGATTGTTAGAACAAAAGCACCCTAAGTTCAGAGGACCCCATTACTGCTATATTTCCCCTAGGAGCTATATATCCTCATGAGTGGTTGAATGCCAGAGACCATGCTCTTGAGGATATGCCAGAGACCATGTCCTTGAACACTGCCAGAGACCATGTCCTTGGACGCAGGAAACAAAGAGCTAAGAAGATTAGCAAACACCCTAAATTCCTGAAGATTAGATAATGTGTGTCCCAAGAAATCGGTCATCTCTGCCCAAGATCTAGATAACAGTATACTCTAGGATTTCTGCCACACCTATGGTCCGACATTCTTCTCATTGTAACCCCCCACTCAGAAATCCTATTTAATTAAACTCTCTTCATTCATTAAACAGAGACATTCACCATCTTAAACCTTGAGTTGCCTCTCTGTCTCTCCGATCCTGTCCCCAAGCACGTGTGCTTTACAGACTGTTGTCTTACAGAGCCTTTGCTCTCCCTCGGCCCCGGCTCCACTCGATGACCCACTGTTGATGTCCTGCCGGACAGGACAACTGGCGCCCAACGTGGGCCTCGAAGTGGACCTCGGCCCGACATCGCCCCCGAGCATTCCGCGAGAGAATTCACGGTCTCTACGGAACCCCCGTAAGGGTAGAGGTAAGTTTTCGCGATTGTCGGTACTATGGGATCGTATTTATCTAAAGAACAAATATTCCTTAAAGATCTTAAAGGAAATCTTAAGGAAAGAGGCATAAAAGTAAAAAAGAAGGACCTTATAAAATTCTTTATATACATAGATAAGGTCTGTCCTTGGTTTATTGTAAATGGCCCTGAAATACACCCGGGAAATGGCAGAAGGTTGGCCGAGACCTAAAACAAGAAGGGCGGAATGTTGTAAATGTTTTCCCCCTCTGGGCATTAATTAATGAAGTCATTAAAGGAGCCTCTAACAACGGCAGGGTTCGGCAATTACCCCGGGTCCTCAGATAACTTGGGAAGACGCTGAGGGAAATAAAGGCACTGTCCGCCCTTACATAGTTCCTAATCTACCTATTAACCTATGGGGAAGAGATATTCTCTCACAAATGGGTATTATGTGCAGCCCCAATTCTGTAGTCACAAGACAAATGCTAAGCCAGGGTTTTCTCCCTCAACAAGGATTAGGGAAAAATAACCAAGGTATCAATCAGCCTTTACAAGTACAGCCACACCCTGGCCGTGCTGGCCTTGGTTTTCAGAACCATTTTTTATAAGGGCCACTGGTCCGCCCAGCCTGCAGGCGGACAAGATCAAAACACTCCAGTCTGGTTTGACCAGTGGCCCCTTTCCAAAGAAAATATGTTGCGCAGTCCATAGATCCTTTTCGCTTGAAATACCCCAAACCTGCCACTAGACCTTAACCCTAATTTCGTTTAGGTACCCCAAAGCTAGACCTCAACATTTGGGGCACACTCAGAACCAATCTGGGTTTTGAGCTGTTCAAGCAGTATTCTTCCGGGAAGAATCTGCGTTCTTTCTTTGGTCTCACTCTATCTCTAAAGGTAGTGGAGAGAATATCTGTGTTCCGTCTCACTCTACTTCCATTTCAGGTGAAAAGGCTGCTATTTTGATCTAGACACTCCCCTGCCCCTAAAGTCTGTCCTGGGGCAGATGCTTTGCTTGAAGAAACTCCCTCTGTCCAAATCCTTTAGAGAGAGAAAGGCCCTTCCTTTGCATCTCAATGCATTTCTAATCTTTTTTTTCTGTCACCAGATAGTCCTGCTCTCCAGCAGGAACTGTTGAGACACGAGAGGAAGTGTCTCTTTAACACCACCCCAGACCAAAGAGTGGTCATGTGGCCGTTCTGGGGACCTTACCCTTCTCGGGGGTCCCAGGCCAGCGCTCTCTTTGCTCTGTTCTGGGGAGATAGCCGGAGAAACGTAAGAGGAGCTGTGTTTGAGCCCTTCTCCCACGCCACTGTTAAATGCAATGGAGTCTCTAATGGTCAGGCTGTAGCCACGAGGAGAAAGGTCACTGAATTGGGGTGAGTTTAGAGAATGTCTCTGCCCACGGCAGCTACTCCCTGGACAGGGGTAAGCAGTCTTCCCTTCAGGTTTTGCTCTCCCAGCAAGATTTGGGGACTTAGATGAGCTGCCCTGCCTTCAAGTTCCAGCGTGGAATCGCCAGAGGAGCCCTCGCCATTCAAGACGCACTGCGCTGGGTAAGATGGCATCTCTTCCTCCCCAACCCTCATTCTGGCCTCTCCTCCCCCTTCTTCCATGGAGTGAGGAGTGTAAAACTCGAGGCCTGGTTCGGACCTCTCCCATGTGGCTTGGCAACCTGCCGTTTAAATGCTCCTATCCTGTCCCCTTCTTGGGGTTACTGTACAGTGGGGAGATTGGGGACTCAATCTTAATCTTCTCAAATCTCCGGAAAAAGGAGCAATTCACAGAGCTTACCTACACTTTGAAAGAGACAACTATTTCTGAATATGGCAAAATTCACCAATTTTTATGGGATGAAGAATATCAATGCCTGCAAAATCTGGAGCAGCAATCCAGAGTCAATGTGGTCAAACTGGAGGAGAAGGAGCATGAGCTGACCCAACAAATCCAGAATCTACAACAAGTGAAGTTTGAAGTAGAGGAGAATTTGGACAAGATGCCCTTGGAAAAGATCCAGGATATGCCAGGCACTTTGAAAAAGAAGGAAGAGCTCCTATTGAAAAAACCAGTGCTTTCTTACATTTTCTGGCCTCCCTGCCCTGTCAGAGGCATGAGAGAAATCCTCATGAGTTTCCACAGGGATATAACTTTTGATCCTGAATCAGCCCATCCTCATCTCGTCCTATCTGCGGATTTGAAGAGGGTCCAGTATGGAAGCATCTATCAAGACCTGCCTGACAACAAAGAGGGATTTGAGTCTGGTCTTGTGGTTCTGGGAGCACAGAAATTCTCCTCTGGCAAACACTATTGGGAAGTGGAGATGGGAGACAAGACAGCGTGGGAATTGGGCATCTGTAAAGATTCAGTCAGGAGAAAGGGGCTGATCTCCTCCTCATCTGAGGATGTAAGTACCCTCATCGGCTTCACATTTGGAAATGAATTCTTCCTCTGGAATTCAGAAATGGGCTGTTTATGCAGCTCGCCTCTGGACAAAGTGGGCATTTTTCTTGATTAAGAAATGAGTTAATGAGAGAAACTGAAGCCATTTAAGAATTCGGTGAATACCCTTAGGAAAGAAGTTTGCCTTTCCTGTGTGCTTTTCTATGTTCTCTAGACTTGTTCCCTGTTTTCCCTCCTCCATTCTTTGAGACGCTGAGGGACTAAGATGGGATAGTTTACCTTCCTACTTAGATGGTGTGTTTTCTAGAGGTATTGGGTAATTTGTAACTGAGTTATGCCTTAAAATTTGTCATCTCTGTTGGGCAATAAGTTCTATGAAGTTTGGTTCAGTTACTTGTGAACTTCAAGATCTGTGTAATGTTAAATTTAAAACTGTCTACTTAGATAAGAAAGATAGCTGTATAAGCTGTAAACCCTTTACTGTGATTCTTGAACTAGATTTTATCTGAAGTCCTTGATTAATGATAACTGATATAGAAGATAAAATCCTTTGGGACTGCAGCTAATATTTGCTGGGAGTTTTGAGTTCAGGTGTGATTGCATAGACCAGAAGTAGAACTGCCTTAAATAACTATTTTAATTTGTGGCCACACTATGGTTGCTGCCAAGCTTTTTACTTCCTGGGGCTAGAGTTTCTTTATCTAAAGGTTTACTTCGCCCAAGTACTTGGGGCCGCTCCCACCTTGCCTTTTGAGAAAGATGACCGGCCTTTTACACTGTTATGTTGATGGAAGGCAGGGCTAGGCCCCTGACTTGCGGCTCAAATGCCCGGGCTAATTTGAGCTCGCTGGGAAACTCTTGCAGTCTTGGGGGGATTTGTCGCTCATAGGATGCTGTGAGGCCCTGAGTCTTAAACTCTAGGTCTCTGGACAGGTAGGCTTGGCTAGGCCTTCTAGGGTGACTGGAGTCAATTGGCGACAATTGGCGTGTTTGGGTGTTTTTAGAATTTAGATTCCAATGGGTCCAAATTCAATGGGTGTGGCCCAGTCCCAGTCAGCCCTCGCGGAGAGAAATGAGAAAAATGATCAGAGAATACCGGTAGATAGTCCCTTGGGAAACAAATTAAGTAATTGGAACAAACTGCCAAAATATAAAGGAAAAAGCAAGAAAAAGATGATAAGGTATTGCTGCTTTGTCTGGGGTGACAAAGACATTGGTGGAGGCACTATTTGGCCTAAATTTGGCTCCCTTGAAGATTGGGTGTGCCAAATACTGAATTTGTGTGTTAATAACAAAGAACCTGTTAATCCAGAGGAGGTTCTATATGCAGGACTATGGCTTTCCGGGGCTTCTATAATGCTGAGTAAGAGTCCAAGTGTAAGGACACAAAGGAGGAAACTTTAAAGACCCAGCAATGGGAACCATTGTTATCTCTCCGTCCTCCATACTTATCCCCACCCCCAGAAGAAGCCATGGTTTTAGGAAAGGGAAGGTGAGGACTTAATCCCATCAGCTCCTCCTGGGCCCCTCAGGGCACGGGAGGATTTAATTCGATTGACCCCACCTGGACTCCGAAAAGAGTCATTCTCCTCTTTAAGGAAGGAATTAGATCAAATTCAAAGAGATATCCGAAATTATCCTTTGCCGGGAACTAAAACCCCAAGTCCTAAATTATATCCCTTAAGAGAGGTTCCTTCGGCCCAAGAAGGTATAGGATTTGTGAACGCTCCTCTGAGCACCACAGAAGTCAGGACCTTTAAGAAGGAAATGAGGTCCTTGATAGAAGACCCCACTGGGCTAACAGAACAGTTTGATCAATTCATTGGAATTTGTCTCCTAGGACCTAACATGCTTCCTCCCAAACAGCTTGAAGGCGTTTGCAACCACACCATACCTGTCAACCTGACGTGGCAATATGTGGCCGCTCCTGACGGCTCTTATTTTGCCTGCTCTGCTGGCCTTACTACATTTCTGGATGCCCGATCTTTTATCAAAAAACGCGATTACTGCGTTTCTGTCTTTCTCTTCCCTCATATTAATATACACCAGGCCGATGATTTCCTTGATATCTGGGAAAGAAAAAGTACTGGCAATTTTAGGACCAAGAGGGAACCCCTTACTGCATTAACCCTGACCGTCCTCCTTGGCCTAGGAGCGGTAGGAACGGGGACGGGTATAGCCTCCCTCATACAAAATGACAAACAATATTCCCAAGTGAGCGCTGCTATAGATAAGGATTTACAGGAATTGCAAGCAGGACTTAAACACCTTAAAGACTCAGTAGCATCCTTAGCTGAAGTCGTCCTGCAAAACAGAAGAGGCTTAGACCTTCTCTTCTTACAACAAGGAGGTCTTTGTGCAGCCCTCAAGGAGGAATGCTGCTTTTATTCAGATAAACTTGACCTTGTTGAAAACAGCCTACAAAAAGTTAGGGAAAGTCTGGAATAAAGAAAACAGGAAAGAGAAAAAAAATGAATCCTGGCATAAGAACTGGTTCTCCACTTCCCCCTTGCTATCCACTCTTCTCCCTAGTCTTCTTGGCCCTCTTGTGGGACTCCTTCTCCTCCTTTCTTTTGGCCCTTGGGCCTTTAATAAACTAACCACTTTCGTTAAATCTCAAGTAGATTCTGCGATCACAAAAAAACACATCTTCTATCATCAGTTATGAGACCAAGACACCTTGGAACCTGAAGAGAAGATCGAACCACTCAAATTCACTGAACAGCTCCTGAAACAGACAGGGTGTCAACGATTGAGAAAATTGTTGTTCTCATGCTTTAAAAAATCTTTAATGTCATAACTGTATAGTCTGTGTGATATATGTTCTATGTTCTGTGTAGTTTGTCTGTTATGTTGTTGGTTGGAAAACAACGTTGCAACTGTACATAGTAAATTGGAGCTCCATGTTTGTCTGTGTGTGTCTGTGTTAAAAATTAAAATAAGCTTGTAAGAGATAAGAATTCAGCTTCTGTGTTGCAGGCTTAGAAAATATCAAGAAGTTTGAAAAATCTTTTTCTCTCTCTCTCTGTCTCTGGCTGACTGCAGCAGCCGGTGAGAAGGGAGATAAGGGAGAAAGGAAACAAAACTTCTCTCTGAGGGTGGGGAATCCTGGAAAAAGCCCCTAATCTGTTTTTGCTGATTTAAAAGCTTTGTTAAGTTTTAAGAACAGTGATTAAGAAACTTGGGGATTAGTTGTTTGAAAAATTTGCTAGTGATTTAAAAACCTTTTTAAGGACAAGCCTACTAGAGTAAAGAGCAATAAAATTCAAGCTTAGCCTGACCTGGGCAATAAAAAGCTCTCTAGAGATAAGATGCTAATCGCTGTTAGAAGAAATGTGGTAGAAGAAAAAACCTTTAAAAACAGCTGTATTCGTTTGATTCAGTTTGTTACCTTCTGAAATTTGTTAACATAAGTTAATACTTTAAAACCAGCTCTGCTGGACAGGTGTGGGTTTTTGGAGGTTTATTATTCACTATAGGGTTGAATCTTACAGGTTTTTGATGGGAAAAGGAAAGAGGAATGCAGATGATTTAGGAAGGACTGATTTGCAAGGGAAATTAAAGGTTCGAATGGTATTAGAAAGGTGAAAGAAAGACTTTTGGGAGTAGGTGAAGAGGTGGGGGAAGGAGTCACCCACCCCCACTGCCTTCTGCTGCTTTACCAAAGGAGCATCTGGGAAGGAAAGTTCTTTAAGGAGATTGTTTAAGTATGTAGTCAGAGGGAAAGAGAAAGTTGGAAATGGGTGGATTTGGGAAGAAACCTGATATTGGGAAACTGATGGGTTAAATCTTGAAAAGGATCCCCATGTAGGAAATTGAGTGGGGAACCTGAGGGAAGTTTTTTCTTTTAGATTAATTGTTTGAGTATTTGTTTCTTCATAAAGGTTTTCTTGGTTAAGAGATATGGTCATAAATGTGATCCATACTTTGGTCTGAGTATTTCTAAAAGTTTAATTGCTATGTTAAAAAACCCTTGAATTCTTTTATGTGGAATTGGGTGTTTTGTATAAGACTAAATTGATTGTATTGGGTCATTCTGAGGTTATTTAAAGGACCTCTGAACATAATGGTTTTTTCTTTGTCCTTTTGAAAATGTTTCTGTTATGGACAATATGCAATTTGGGATATTTTTCTATGTATTGGGTATTTTAAAAGCAAAATGATTTGTATGTACAATGTTCACTCATGTAACATCTACTTAGATATGATAATTGTTCTAAGTTGTGAACTTAACTGAGGCGAAATTTCTTTCTGTTATTACTGTAAAGTTATGGTAATTCTTTTAAGATTTATCAGAAATTTGATGACATTTGTTATTGGAGGTAAAAGTTTTTGGGCTTAGAGTTAATTAGCTAATGCTATTTGGGAGTTTTAAAGCTCCACCCTGTGACAGTTACTGGGACAATTGATTGATAAGCTGTTAAAACTCAACTGCTTATGTTATATTATAGTTATGTTCTTGAATTTTTCCTTCTGTAACTGATCTCTCTCTGATCAGAGCAATGGTCAATAGAATTGTTAGTGCAATTCAATTATGTCATGCCTTGTTATTTTCAGTCTGTTTACATGTAATCATTGTATCCTAAATGCTTGGGCAACTATTTCGCCTGGTCATCTGTCTGTTACTGGATATTTGTGTTTTGTTCCTTTAACGTTTCTACATGATAAGTGGACAATTAACAGGGGTCTGTAAGACTGCAGCCGTTTGCTTGGCCTGTAAAGCAAACTCGTCTCCTCACATAGGAAACTGCTCTTCAATTTATTTTGGCCTCCTCGTATGTTGCAACAGTCTGGTGAACTGAGTCTATGAGACTGATCCAATCTTTATGTGTTAGATTTGTGTTTTTGTTCTAGATTTTGGTCAAATTACAGCTATTGGCTTGCTTCTGGAACCTGGATCAGCTTTGATCAGCTTTGATTGCCAGCATGACACACCCACTCTGCAAGGAATGAGAGCCTCCTATCACTTCACAGCCTGAAGCAGCAGTTTTAAAATGAGACCATGGACTTGATCCTGCATCGAGTGTACTTTGGACTGATATGAGGGACTTTGGGGATGGTTGATGACCGACTGTTAAACCTTACCTGGATCGTCTATTACTGTGTGTTTAAGACTTGGGATGGGATTTGTTAAAACTGTGTAATTATTGCTGTTATGTTTGAGGGCTTTGAAGGAAATGCTACTGTATTAGTCTGTTATGTATAGGGATTTTGATTTGCTCTTGGGATTTATATGGGGAATGGTCATTTGAAAAGGGGAGGTAGAGATAGAACATTGGGGAAACTGGTATATTTTTTCAATATACCTGAAAGAATGGGAACTCTTAGCTCCTATTCACTTTGCCTTAAGCACTCTTGCCCCACCTCCTCCTCATATCCATACAAGGTCTGGTCTCAGGTATTGCCCCCCCTGCATTCAGTAAATAAGCTGTGGGTGAGCCAATGACAGGATTATTGTGGCCCCATATTTCAGGGTCATCATACCCTCTGGCTGCAGGAACACCCAATGACGGGATTATTGTGGGCCTGTTTTCCAGAAGCACACCCCGGAAGTTTGATGCTGGGGTGCTGGGACGGATGCCGCCCACATAGCCTAAGACAGGCCTCCCACCTATATATAAATAAAGAAAGGGGGATATGCCAGAGACCATGTCCTTGGACGCAGGAAACAAAGAGCTAAGAAGATTAGCAAACACCCTAAATTCCTGAAGATTAGATAATGTGTGTCCCAAGAAATCGGTCATCTCCGCCCAAGATCTAGATAACAGTATACTCTAGGATTTCTGCCACACCTATGGTCCGACATTCTTCTCATTGTAACCCCCCACTCAGAAATCCTATTTAATTAAACTCTCTTCATTCATTAAACAGAGACATTCACCATCTTAAATCTTGAGTTGCCTCTCTGTCTCTCCGATCCTGTCCCCAAGCCGTAGGCTTTACAGACTGTTGTCTTACAGCGCCTTTGCTCCCCTTCGGCCCGGCTCCACTCGATGACCCACTGTGGATGTCCTGCCGGACAGGACAAATCAGTTTGCTGCTTTTAGCCAAGAACCAAGTAGCTACAACTTGATAAAAAAAAAAGTCTGGAACAGTTTAGAGGGAGGGGGAAGGAGAGCATTCCGTGTGGCTGCCCTTCCCCCTACTCCATCTCCAAAGAGATAGTGGGGGTGAGGGGGGAGAAGTTGAACTAAACTTCACTCCAGGCTAACTACATGCTCCAGTAGCTGAAGTAGCAGCAGTGGGGTCGAGTTTAAATCTTTACCATTGAAGACAAAAGATCCCTACCCCACCCAACCTTTAAAGTGGGGATGAGTGGGGAAGATTCCATAAAACCCACATGTCCAGCAGAGCTGGATTTAAAACATAACTTACAATGTTATAATATAGGTAATGAATAAGATAAGGTGAGATCTTTCAAGACAGTTGTGAAAATCGAGTAAGGCTTCATCTATTTCAAAGTTTGAGTAGGCCTGAAGGACTTTAAGCATTAAGTCAAAGGCATCCTTAAAGTCTCCTCCCTGCTATCTTCTTAAGGACAATAAAGTCTCCTCCCTGCTATCCCCTCCCTGTTATCTCACTAAGGGCATACTTAAGCCCCCTTCTTGTTATCCTCCCTATTTCAGGGAAATATGGGCACCTATGTACTTATTGGTCAAGTTCAATTTCTTGGGAAGTTCATGCGTTTAGAATGTAAGATCCTCAGCCAATAAGAATGAGGGTCAGTGGTGGGAGGGGAAATTTCTGGAGAACAAAAGGAGTTTATGCTAATTGTTTGGACTCAGGCTGCAGAAAACATCTGATTAAAATGATGTTTAAAATTGTGGGTGTTTTACTGTTGCCTTTGCATGCCAGATCTGTTCTGAGTATTCTTTTGTGAGAATTGTGAGAAATAATTTTACTGTGTCCTTTGCAGGCTAGATTTGGTTATCTTTGAATGTAAGATCTTAAGAATTTATTGGAGTGAAATTTTGTTACCTTACTTGAAAGGGATCATGTGTCTCCAATTAGGATCTGACTTTTCTAAGATGAAGTCTAGGAAAAGTCCTTCAGGAACCCACCCCCACCCCATTACTCTCTACATTAAAGGTTGGATGGGGTAGGGATCTTTTGTCTTAAACTGGCCCCTATTGCTCTCTGCTACTTCAGTTACAGACCACCTAGTTATGCTGGGGGGAGGGGCGGGGGTGTTAGCTCCCCTTCCCTCCCCCCTGTCTTTTGGAGGTAGAGTGGGGGGAAGGGTGGTCACCTGGGATTCCCCAACAACATTAAGTGGGCTCAAGCCCTTTCTGCAGAGGCTTGGCTTTGGCAAAAGCCCAATTTGAAGTTAATTGATCTATCATTTGGTAAGGCTGTTTCTAAAGGTTTAAAGGATATTTTAAAGAATATTTCAGATTCTTTTCTGTAGAACTGGGTATTCTGTATAAGTTTAATTGATTGTATCCTGAGGTTATGCCCATCATTTAGTTTTTCCTTGTCCTTTTTAAAATGATTCTGTTAAATAGGAAAGCTGACTTGTGAACTTAATGAAATAAATTTATTACCTCGATATGAGGTTATGTTATTTCTGAAAGTTTAATATTTTTAAGAACCTCTTGGATTCTTTTATGTGATATTAGGATGTTCTGTATAGGATATTTTTAATATATAGTTATTATAGTTAAATATATAATATATAGGATAGTTTTAATTGATTGTATTAGGTCATTTAAAGAGCCTCTGAAAATAATATTTTTGTCCTTTTGAAAAAGGACAACCTGTAATTTGGAATATATGTCTATGTATTGGGTATATTTAAAAGCAAACTGATTTGTACATATAATGTTCACTTATGGGAACATCTGCTTAGATATGAAAGAAGTGAACTTACTGAGACAAATTCTTACTGTCATAAATATATGGTTATGGCAAAGATCTGTTGAGGCTATGTCTGAAACTTGCTTAAAAGAATTTGTTATTAGAAGTAAAATAATTTGGACTTATAATTAATGCTATTTGGGAGTTTTAAAACTCCACCATCTGAGAGTTAGTGGGACAATTATCTAGAGTAAAAATGAATGAAAGGTATTTTGTCCTGTTTTGCTGGAAGTTCAGTTTTAACTGCTTATGTTATGGTGGTGTCCCTGCATTTTTCCTCTTGTAACTAAGTTCTATGATCAGAGCAATGGTCAATAGAAACTGTTAATGCCACTGAATTATGTCATACCTTGCTATTTCCAATCTGGTCATATGTCATACCTGGTTAAATGTAATCCTTATATACTAAGTACCTGGCAAATGGGTATTTATCCTGGTCATCTATTTGTTACTGAATATTCGAGTCTGCGGATATTCAGGTTTTTAAAGATTTCTCCATAATGAGAGGAAAAAAGCCTAACTGCCATTTTATCTATTAGGAAACTGCTGGCCAATTCATACTAGTCTCTTCACGTTTTGTATCAGTCTGATCTGACCTTTACTTGTTAAGATTTGTTTTCTTGGTCTAGATTTTGGTCAAAATTACAGGTAGTGACTTGCTTCTGGCTCAGCCCACCTGAAGCTTTTGGTAGCGGGAAGCATGGCCACGCCCTCTCTGGAATCCTCAGCAGAAGCCGTTTTTGAGAAGATCACTGCTCCTGATGTAATTTGGACTGATATTGGGGAATGGGAAAGTGGTTGAATTATTGTTAAAATTTTAGTATTACTGTGTTTAAGATTTGTTAAAACTGGGATTTGTTAAAACTGTTTAATATTTTGCTGTATGTTAGAGGGATTTTTAGGAAATTTAGTGCTCTGTTATGTATAGAAAATATGATTCACGCTTGGAATTTATAGATGGAATGGTAATTTGATAATTTCTTTTCCGTGTTAAAAAAAAGGAGGAAGGAAACTAATTGAAGCTGGTCAGGAAATTGGGAAAAAACTGGGGTATTTTTCTTAGGCACTTTGGCCCTGCCCCTATTTCATTAGTTCAGATTGAATTGGAAATTATTTAACTCCTTGCTTAAAATTTATTCAACTATGATTTGCTGATTATGTTTTAAATTGGAAATCCCTTATTCTGCTGGAATTGCCTTGGCAGACTCAGTTTTGGGGATTATTCTTTAGAAACAACCTGTAATCAGACGCCTGTCCTAGGACTGGCAGTCTCTCTGATTTATTTCTCTACTGCTGTTAGCCCAGGTCCTTAATTAGTATTTCAGCATTTTGATATCAGGCCTCTAATAGTTTCGGGTTGCCCGCCTTTGTCTAATTGCATAATTTGGTCAGAAATCTGTTTCCTAGTAGCAGCTCCTGTTGTATTGAGAGGGCACAAGTAGAGCTACTCCAGGCTCAATTTTTCCCCTCTTTTGGAGTCCCTGGCAGACTTGGGCTGTCCTCTTAGGATGGGCAGCAGGACTGTCTTGAGCACTGCTACTTAGCAGAGGCTGAGTTAAATGCATAAATGACCACAGACCTAACTCACAGTAAAATGTCCATCTCAAAGTGGATTTTCTGGCTGAGATGCCCCCCAACTGCAGAGGACCTGAACAGGGAGGCTTTTGTGTCTCCCTAAATAAGGAATGCTGTTTGAAGAGAACTTTGGTTCTGCACACATATATTGTATCTAGGATATACTGTAACCTATTTAACATGTCAAGGACTGCTTGCCATCTGGGGGGAGGGGATGGAGGGAGAGAGGGGAAAAATTGGAACAGAAGAGAGTGCAAGGGAAAATGCTGTAAAAAATTACCCTGGCATGGGTTCTATCAATAAAAAGTTATTTAAAAAAAAAGGAATGCTGTTTAATGTAAATAATTGTGGAGTTATCAGGGAGAGACTGGTCCTTGCCATAAGTACTTGTATTTTTCTAGTTTTACTTTGGTTTATTTGCTTTACATAGGGTTGGTCAAAATTATGGTGCTAAGACCTTCTAGAGGAAGGTAATTCAATGATTTGAATATTCAGAAGAGAGAGAGTTTGGAATCTTATCCACAGTTCTCTTTTATTGTCCTGACTCAGTTTCCCTAAATCTCCTGATTCAGTCCTGCCTCAGTTTTCCTGCTTTTAGGTTCTGAAAAGCTCCCCTCCCTTTTTTTAAGAATACTTGATAGAATATCAGAATGCCTCTCCTTATCCCAAGCTATTAGAATATCAGATACTGTCTTATAAGATGCTTTCCCCACATCTGGGTGCCTCCTTCTCATTAGGCCATCCCCTTCTGCAGTGGCTCACCCCACTCTGTCAGTCCTGTTCCACTCTCAATACCCTGATTCCGCCCCTGCCTCAGTCTACCCTCTTTATCTGAGCCACTTATATATATGTATATCTGTCATTGAGAACTCTGATTGTTTGCTGGATTATTGGAGATTATGTCTCATTCAGCCTTGGGACCAAACATGGATCCATTGAGTCCCAGTATATCTCTCCATTTAATGAATTATTCAACAGTCTCTAATCTGTGTCTTGCTCAGTTTCTCAGGCATTACAAAGGGGAAAATGACTGTGGTCTAGAGTGCAATGGTGTGAACACCATTGTGTATCTGGAGGTTCATAACACACACACACACACACACACACACACACACACACACACATATATATTTTCTTTCTGAGTTGAATATCTAAAAAGTAAGGAATCGGAAATAAGATCCTTTAAAAAAAAATCTGTTAAAAAAATAGACATCTTGATCCAGTGATTGAATCATAATCATGAAATGAGACAAAAGGGGGAAAGTAAGGGGAAGGGATAGCAAAGGTTGATACTTGTTTTCTTCATGGGAACCATGGAGGGGAAGCAGTTTGGGAAAAAAAAAAGACTTTGGAGGGGAGGGGTCTTTCCTTACCATGTTTCCATCTCAGCACATCAGAAAGGTGATGTCTTGAGGCTTGCCCATGATTATGTTACTGCTCAGTGACCCAAGGAGGAGATCTTTCCCAGTACTAAGAGGGAGGGAAGGAGTTTTCTTCTCAAGAGACAGTGACTCTGAAGTGTGGGGTGAGAAGAAAGTGAGAACTCAGGCCTGAAGCAGACTGTGGAAAGTCCTATCAAAAGACAGGAGTTGTCACCTTTTTGAGGATGGAGTTAAGAGAGGTGTTAAGCAGGGGAAGAGATATAAAAAGGCTCACACAGCTCAGTGCCAGTATCTTTTGCTGCCAGAGCTCAAGAGCAGGAGCTAACACTCTCCCTACCTGAAAAGGAAGGAATCAGAGGCTTAGGAACATACATGCAAGAGTTTAATTGCTAATCTCTAGTCAGGTCTCACTTGCTTGCACCTGCCTCATCTACCTCACTGACTGGGTGACTGAGAGTGTAGAGAGGGCCTTCTCCAGGGCAGTGAGGGGGCCACTGAAACCTCAGCCTATATAGAGTGCAAGGTGGTCAATCATTAGACTAGGCGACTGGCTGCTGAGCAGGAACCTGCAGACTCTGTGCATCACTGGCAAGATGCTCCAACCTCACCAGCTGCAGAAAAAGATGGGCCTGAGCACCTGTGACCAACATGGAGAACAAGAGATGTTCTTCTGTGAGGAAGACCAGAGGCCCCTCTGTGTATCCTGCTTATCAGCCCCAGAGCACAAGGACCATCAAGTCCTTCCCTTGGAGACAGCTGCTGACAAGTGCAAGAAGAAGCTCCGGGAGAGATGGAACATCTTACAGAAGAAGGAAGAGAAATTTCAAACTGCACTGGACACCTTGAGAAGAAGAAAGGAGCAATTCACAGAGCGTACCTACACTTTGAAAGAGACAACTATTTCTGAATATGGCAAAATTCACCAATTTTTATGGGATGAAGAATATCAATGCCTGCAAAATCTGGAGCAGCAATCCAGAGTCAATGTGGTCAAACTGGAGGAGAAGGAGCATGAGCTGACCCAACAAATCCAGAATCTACAACAAGTGAAGTTTGAAGTAGAGGAGAATTTGGACAAGATGCCCTTGGAAATGATCCAGGATATGCCAGGCACTTTGAAAAAGAAAGAAGAGCTCCTATTGAAAAAACCAGTGCTTTCTTACATTTCCTGGCCTACCTGCCCTGTGACAGGCATGAGAGAAATGCTCATAAGTTTCCACAGGGATATAACTCTTGATCCTGAATCAGCCCATCCTCATCTCGTCCTGTCTGAGGATTTGAAGAGGGTCCAGTATGGAAGCATCTGTCAAGACCTGCCTGACAACAAAGAGAGATTTGACTGTGTTCTTGGGGTTTTAGGAGCCCAGAAATTCACCTCAGGAAAACACTACTGGGAAGTGGAGGTGGGAGACAAGACAGAGTGGGGATTGGGCATCTGTAAAGATTCAATCAATAGAAAAGGGAAAGACTCTTTCTTATCTAAGGATGTAATGACCATCACAGCATTCACTTCTGGAAATAGTTTCTTCTTCTGTACTTCAGACAAGAACTTTCTATTGGGCCGGCCTGTGCACAAAGTGGGCATTTTTCTTGATTGTGACAAGCAACAAATAGCATTTTATGATCTCACATACAGATCCCTTATCTACAGTCAGTCCAACATGGATTTGGAAGGGCCTCTTCGCCCTTATTTCTCTCCTTGTCTTCCCAATGAGAAAAGCACCCCTGGTTCACTTATCATTTGCCCCAAGAGTCCACAGTAGAGGGCTGTCACAGGTACTCATTACTAAGATGACTTTCTGAAAGGTGAATGAGTATAACACTGCCAGTCCCACTCCATTTCTTTGAATTCCTGTTGAAATGGTCAATAAAGTGTGATTATTTAAACTAACAAAATCCTGTCTACTTTGTTAATACTTCTCAATACAAAAAAGATATAGGTCATTTTTTTTCCCTTTGGTGGCTGTTCTTCCAGTACCTAAATTGGAAGGGGAGGGTGGTAGAAGAATAGGAGAAAAAGCCTGAGGACAATAAAAGGAAAGGGGGAAAGTTCCAAGCATAAAAGAAGGAAGAGCAAAATTTAGAATGTTAATTGACTGTAGGAATAAATAAACAACCAAGCAGATAAGGAAGTGTGAGGGATGTAGAAGACCCTCACCCAAAATGACTACTCAGAGATCACTCAGTAGAAGGCAGAAAAATTATTTATTGAAAATCTCCGAAGGATGAGCGGTCCCATTGCAAGATAAGAAAGAGAAAGCTGGTGGTAGGAGGGCTAAAGAAGTAGTAAAGATACATAGCTTTTATACAAGAAATTACATCACAAGTAAGAGAGCATTGAGAAGGGGAGGAGGAGGCATCTAATTGGTTGTTGCTATTTGGGGAGATTGGAATGGAAGGTTTCTGTTTCCCTGAAATCTCCTGATTTCTAAGAAACAGAAAGTCAGGCCTTCAGGCTTAATCAAGCACACAGTGGTCCAGCTAATAGACTAAATATCGATAAATGTCATCAGCTCAGGTTAAGTAAATATGTTTCTAGCTGGCCAAGGCTCAAGTAGATATGAGCCTGCACATATTATACAGGTCATAGGGGAGACACAGAAATAATAAAATACAGAAAAAGAATTCATACATTCCTCTAAGTTCTTCACCTTATCTATTCCCCACAGAAGCAAAGAAATAACTAAAAGTTCTCTTGGTTGAAGGCCTATGGAGATGGATATGGAAAGTCTATAGCTCTGAGTGAGAGATCTATTTGAGGATCATAGCAAACTCAAAGATCTTGTATTAAATAAGAAAATATAAGACATATACAGATATAAAGAGGTTGTGAAGAATTGCAATAAATTAGTTCTCAACTGAGTAGGAAATTGAAGCAAGGCATTTTGCTTACTGGACATTTATTTTGTCATTCTGTTTTTATACTCTTCTTCTTTAGAACTTTTTGTGCCTCTTCTCAGAGCTATCCCCTTATGAAATACATTCTAGAATATGACTGATACAGTCATCATGTGTCCAGGTTAAAGTCCATTTTAATTTAAGTCCAATTCAACTGAATCTGCAATAATTTGAAAAATTGAAGGTGTTATGCCACAGTTCTCTTTTATTGTCCTGACTCAATTTCCCTAATTATCCTGACTCAGTCCTGCCTCAGTTTCCCTGCTTCTCAGTTCTCCAAAAGCTCCCCTCCCTCTTTTTCGGAATACTTGATAGAATATCAGAATGCCTCTCCCCATCTCAAGTTGTTAGAATATCAGATAACATCTTATCAAGATGCCTCTCCCCAGGTCAGGGTGCCTCCCCCTGATTAGGTCTTCCCCATCTCCAGTGGCTCACCCCACCTTGTGAATCCTGTTCCCACTCTCAGTACCCTGACTCTGCCCCTGCCTCAGTCTACCCTCTTCATCTGAGCCACTTGTATATATGTCATTGAGAACTCTGATTGTTTGCTGGATTATTGGAGAGGATAGTCTCCTTCAACCCTGGGACCAAACATGGATCCATTGGTCCCAGTATATCTCTCCATTTAATAAATTATTCAACAGTCTCTAATCTTGTCTTGCTCAGTTTCTCAGGCATTACAAAGGGTCAAATGACTGTGGGCTAAAGTTCATAGGTGTGAACACCATTGAGTATCTGGAGGTCCATAACATATATATTTTTTAAAAAGAGGGTAAACACCAGGGGAGAGAGTGGAAGCACTTTGAGCAGTAAATAAAAAGACCTTAAAGGGGCAAACAATTAAAAAATAATAATAATTCAGTTCTCAAATCTTTTGTGACAGAACTGAAAGAAAGAAGCCAATTTTCTTTCTGAGCTGAATATTTAAAAAGTAAGGAATCAGAAATAAGGTCCTTTAAAAAAAAATCTGTTAAAAAAATAGACATGTTGATCCAGTAATTAAATCATAATCATGAAATGAGACAAAAAAGAGAAAGTAAGGGGAAGGCATAGCAAAGATTGATACTTGTTTTCTTCATGGGAGCCATGGGAGGGAAGCAGTTTGGGAAAAAAAAGACTTTGTTTGGTGGGGAGGGGGTCTTTCCTTACCATGTTTCCATCTCAGCACATCAGAAATGTGAGGTCTTGAGCCTTGCACATGAGTATGTTACTACTAAGTGACCCAAGGAGGAGATCTTTCCAAGTACTAAGAGGCAGGGAAGGAGTTTTCTTCTCCAGAGATGGTGACTCTGAAGTGTGGGGTGAGAAGAAAGTGAGAACTCAGCCCTGAAGCGACTGTGGAAAGTCCTATCAAAAGACAGGAGTTGTCACCTTTTTGAGGGTGGAGTTAAGAGAGGTGTTAAGCAGGGGAAGAGATATAAAAAGGCTCACACAGCTCAGTGCCAGTATCTTTTGGTGCCATAGCTCAAGGACAGGAGCTAGCACTCTCCCTACCTGAAAAGGAAGGAATCAGAGGCTTAGGAACATACAGGCAAGAGTTTAATTGCTAATCTCTAATTAGGTCTTGCTTGTTTGCACCTGCCTCATCTACCTCACTGACTGGGTGACTGAGAGTACAGAGAGGGCCTTCTCCAGGGCAGTGAGGGGGCCACTGAAACCTCAGCCTATATAGAGTGCAAGGTGGTCAATCATTAGACAAGGCGACTGGCTGCTGAGCAGGAACCTGCAGACTCTGTGCATCACTGGCAAGATGCTCCAACCTCACCTGCTGCAGAAAAAGATGGGCCTGAGCACTTGTGACCAACATGGAGAACAAGAGATGTTCTTCTGTGAGGAAGACCAGAGGCCTCTCTGTGAATCCTGCTTATCAGCCCCAGAGCATAAGAACCACCAAGTCCTTCCCTTGGAGACAGCTGCTGATAAGTGTAAGAAGAAGCTCCGGGAGATATGGAGCATCCTACAGAAGAAAGAACAGAAATTTCAAATTGCACTGGACACCTTGAGAAGAAGAAAGGCACAATTCACAGAGCGTACCTACACTTTGAAAGAGACAGCTTTTTCTGAATATGGCAAAATTCACCAATTCTTATGGGATGAAAATTATGAATACCAAAAAAGATTGGTGAAGGCATCCAGAAGGAACCTGCTCCAAGTAGAAGAGACTGAGATCAAGCTGTTCCAACAAATACAAAAGCTGCAACAAGTGAAGTTTGAAGTAGAAGAGAATTTGGACATGATGCCCTTGGAAATGATCCAAGCTGTGCCAGACACTTTGAAAAAAAAGGAAGAACTTGGACTCCAAAGATCAGCACTTCCTTCCATTTCCTTGCCTACCTGCTCCATTACAGGCATGCGAGAAATGCTTATGAGTTTCCACAGGGATATAACTCTTGATCCTGAATCAGCCCATCCTCATCTCATCCTGTCTGAGGATTTGAAGAGGGTCCAGTATGGAAGCATCTGTCAAGACCTGCCTGACAACAAAGAGAGATTTGACTGTGTTCTTGGGGTTTTAGGAGCCCAGAAATTCACCTCAGGAAAACACTATTGGGAAGTGGAGGTGGGAGACAAGACAGCATGGGAATTGGGCATCTGTAAAGATTCAGTCAGGAGAAAAGAGAAACATGCTTTCTCATCTGAGGATGCAATGACCATCACAGCATTCACATCTGGAAATAGTTTCTTCTTCTGTACTTCAGACAAGAACTTTCTACTGCGCCGACCTCTGCACAAAGTGGGCATTTTTTTTGATTATGACAAACAACAAATAGCATTTTATGATCTTACATACAGATGCCTTATCTACAGTAACTCAAATATGGATTTGGAAGGGCCTCTTTGCCCTTATTTCTCTCCTTGCCTTCCCAATGAGAAAAACACCCCTGGTTCACTTATCATTTGCCCCAAGAGTCCACAGTAGAGGGCTGTCACAAGTACTAATTACTAAGGATGATGTTCTGAATGATGAATGAGTATAACACTGCCAGTGCCACTCTATTTCTTTGAATTCCTGTTGAAATTGTCAATAAAGTGTGATTGTTTAAACCAAGAAAATATTGTCTACTTTGTTAATACTTCTTAATATAAAAAGATAGGTCATTTTTTTTTCCCCTTTGGTGGCTGATCTTCCAGTCCCTAATTTGGAAGGGGAAGGTGGTAGAAGAATAGGAGAAAAACCCTGAGGAAAATAAAAGGGAAGGGGAAAAGTTCCAAGTACAAAAGGAGGAAGAGCAAAACTGGGAATGCTAAATGACTGTAGGAATGAATAAACAACCAAGCAGATAAGGAAGCAAAAAAATTTTAAAAAGTTCTCTTGGTTGAAGGCCTAAGGACAAGAATATGGAAAGTGTATTGCTCTGATTGAGAGCTCTACTTGAGGATCATAGCAGATTCAAAGATCTTGTATTAAATAAGAAAATATAAGACAGGTCCAGGTATAAAGAGGTTGTGAATAATTGCAATAAATTAGTCCTCAACTGAGGAGGAAATTGAAGCAAGACATTTTGCCAAATATACTTGCATTTTGTCACATTCTGTTTTTATACTCTTCTTTTATAGAACTTTTTGTGCCTCTTCTCAGAGCTCTCCCATTATGGAAAACATTCTAGAATATGACTGATACAGTCACCATGTGTCCAGGTTAAAGTCCATTTTAGTTTAAATCCAATTAAACTCAATCTGCAATATTTTGAAAAATTGAAGGTGTTATGCCACAGTTCTCTTTTATTGTCCTGATTCAATTTCCCTAATTATCCTGACTCAGTCCTGCCTCAGTTTTCCTGCTTTTCACTTCTGCAAAAGCTCCCCTCCCTCTTTTTCAGAATACTTAATAGAATATCAGAATACCTGTCTCCTCCCAAGCTATTAGAATATTGGATACTATTTTATCAAGATGCCTTTCCCCACGTCTGTGGTGCCTTCTCCTCATAGGCCATCCCCTTCTCCAGTGGCTCATCCCACCCTGTCAGTCCTGTTCCCACTCTCAGTACCCTGACTCTGCCCCTGCCTCTTCATCTGAGCCACTTGTATTTATGTCATTGAGAACTTTGATTTTTTATTGGATCATTGGAGAGGATAGTCTCCTTCACACCTGGGACCAAACATGGATGTATTGGTCCCAGTATATGTCTCCCTTTAATAAATTACTAGTCTCTTATCTCTGTCTTGCTCAGCTTCTTAGGCTTTACATTTTTGAGGGTTCCCATTGAGATTTGTCTGAAAATGAGCAGGATTAGACATAAGAGACTTTTCAGGCCTCAGGGTGGCTGGGGATCTGAATTCTTGGCATGGAGAGGCTGGCCCCCTTGGATTTTTTTTCCAGAGCTTCTGGGAAAGAGAGTACTTTCCAGCCACCAGAGCCTGGCACCTCCATTTCGGCCACTGGAAAGTAAGTTTGCCTTTGTGTAACTATCTGTTCTGTCTGTACCTGTTCTGTTTTGTATGCTGAAATCTGGATTCTCAGAATTATGAAATGCTGATGGGCATAAATTCTGGGAGTAGGGTCTTCTGGAGGCAGGGGACCCTACCTGGGTGTCTAAGACACATCTGGTTCTGTATGTTCTGGGCAATGTTTTGTTTCATGTTTTTGGCCCTGCAGTCGTGTAGTCATATTGTAATGCCAGAGAAACTGAACAAGACAGAGATTAGATTCTAATTTAATAGTTTATTAAATGGAGAGATTTACTGGGACCAAATGGATCCATGGTTGGTCCCAGGGCTGAATGAGACTATTGTCTCAAAGAATCCAGCCTTGAGTATTGGGACAGCAAGATTTTTATAGGATAACAAGAATAATAACATAATGGGGGAGGTACCTGCATGGGGATAACCTAATGGGGGAAGCACCTAGGATGACACAATAGAGAAAGGTTACTGATATTCTAATGAAGTCTAAAATGGATAGACCTTTATCCTGTGAAACATTAAAAAGGAATATCTATAACCTAAAGATATAAAACCTTTATCTCATCAACCATTTAAAAGGGAATGATTGTAGCCCCAGGGGTTTGGAGGCAGAGCAACTGAAGTAGACCTTTATCTCATCAAACATTAAGAGGGGAAGGTTATAACCTGAGGCAGAGTAATTAAATAGGACAATTGGGAAACTGGGTCAGGACATTCAAAGGGAACTGTGGCACAATATATTAGATAAATTATTAAATTGTTCTCTAATCTCTATCTTGCTCAGTTCTCCGGCATTACAATACCATTTTGTTTCCTGGGGAATATAGTCTCAAACTTAGACAGTAGCTAAAAAACATTTACCCCACCAAATTTATATCTAAATGAGATTTGGTGGATGAACCAAGTTACTCCAAAAAGATGGAATTTTGAAAGTTGGGAGAGGGAAGAAGTAGTTGGGAAGATAAAGAGAGCTCTCTTCCCACCTTGAGATGAGGTAATAGGATTCTTTGGACTCCTACGCTTTAGTGGGGTTCTGAGTTGGGAAACCCTAAATCTTATGACTTTTGAATCTGTCTCAGAAAACTCTCCAGATTCTGACCCCTCCTTACCTTCTAGCCTCAGAAAAGTCCTAGGATAATCATCACCATCCTTAATTCACCTGGAGATTACTCTTTAATCTACTACCCTCTTACTCCTTAGCCTTGGGCTATACAAAATTGGATAAAGCTGTACTGTGTTTTTCAGTTATTTGCTATTTTCCAATTGGAATCTAGCCCGCTGAGAATTTTCAGTATCAAAATAAATCCCTTTTTTGTCAACTTAACTTGGAGAGTGAGACTTTTCGATCACATCTAGAGGCTAAAATATCCACAGTCCATTCTACATAGTCCCCACTCTTCATTCCCACCCCCATTCCCCTCATTCAAAACAAAACAAAAAAACAACTGAATGTACTTAATCTCACAAATATGAGCTAAGAAGCAAAAGGGAAGGATATGGGTGTATAAATCCAGTGATCTTCAATCACTTTCAAGAAAGGTATTCTTTTGTAATACCTGTGACAATGAGTTGGGGACCCCCAAATGTCGTTAGGGTATCTCATCCCTCAACATTTGGTAACCCACACAGGGATCCCTAAAATTTTACATCCTCCTTGTTAAGATAAGCCTCTTTTTGCCCAAACACATAGAAAGGCTTGAGGTTGTTGGGAGCTTCACACTCAGCAGATTTCCTTGACTAGGGACACTTAGACTTGGAAGTTCCTGTACTTAGCACACCTATTATCCTCTCAGCAGACCTATTATCCTCTCTGGGATGCCTGAAGAGGATGGATGCTATAGAACCAGAAAAAATCTAAGGCTTGTGGCAAAAATGGAACAATCCACCTCTGTCTCTATTCCTAAGGATTCTCCCTTAGCCTGGATCTTAAAAGAGAGAGAGAGAGAGAGAGAGAGAGAGAGAGAGAGAGAGAGAGAGAGAGAGAGAGAGAGAGAGAGAGAGAGAGAGAGAGAGAGAGAGAGAGAGAGAGAGAGAAGAGAGAGAGAGAGAAATTTGCCCTGAAAGATCTGAAAACTAAGAAACTTATTTTGTTTCAACACTGCCTAGATAAGGGAACTTTGGAGAACCAGGAAAAATGGCTCATAAATGGATCAATGAATTATAACACTATCCAGCATTTTGACAAGTGGACTAAAGTTCCCTATGTCCAAGCCTTTATGGCCTTATTTCAAGATCCTAAATTAAGACAGCACTGCAGGATGCTGCTGATAAATTTTACTGGAGGAGAACTGAAAATAGATATTCATCTTCTAGATGACATTCTCTTTTCTACACTTCTAGGGATAAGGGACTCCTCTTCTACACCCCTATGCAGTCCTTATCAGGAGGCCTATGGATCCCTTCCAGAATCACTCCCTTATCAAAGTCAGGAGCTTATATCCAATAATATTTCTTCAACTTGGTTCCCCTCATTTCCTAGACTAGATTCTTAGACTTCCCAGCCTGCACTCCTCAATCCCTATCATACAAGGAGTGAGACTCATTTTCCTTCTCCTCACGATCCCGATTCAGGATCTCTACCCCTTCTAACCTCTGTCCTAAAAGAATCAGCAGACCCTCAGGAAGAAACAGTCAGGGCCAGGTGCCTTTTTCAATGTCAGATCTTTCCCAGATTAAGGAAAACTTGGCCATTACTCTGAGCACCCTACTATATATATTGAGGGGTTTAAGACTCTCCAATTTGATCTTTCCTGGGAAGATGTTAATATTTGCCGATCTGCCCCAGATATACAGAGGAAGCTACAAAAATCAGCCTTGGGCCCTCAAACTGTCACAACTCATCTGTTAGAAACAGCTTTTAGTTTTTAATAGTAGGGACTAAACTGAAGTAGAGGAGGAAAACCAAAGAAATAAAGAACAGGTTTAAATTTTAGTTGCTTCCATATCTGGGAACCATAGGGGTTTGTGTTTCAGGTGTAATGGACAGGGCCATCGGACCTGAAACTGTCCTAGGAGGAAGCCCTTTGGTCCTTGCCCCAACTGCAACCAAGAGGGGCACTGGAAGAGAGCCTGCCCACAGGGACAAGCTGCCTCCCCCAATGCCCTGCCCTCCAGCAGAAGTTTGGGGCTTGGTCAAGCTCCCCTCACTCTACCACAACAGCTGAACCTGAATATCCTCAAATGTGGCTGGTAAGACCCTTGAATTTCTTTTTGCTATGGGGTCCTCTCTGTGTTGCTCTGGCCCTCTAGTCTCACTCGCCCCTTCTCCCATAGGATAATAGGGATTGAAGGGAAGCTTAAGAATTGTTTTGAGACCTTCCCTCTGCCTTGTCAATTTGGTTACCTGTTGTTTAAACACTTCTTTCTTATTATTCCCTCCTGTCTTGCACCCTTATTGAGGTGTGATTTAATGGTGAAATTGGGGACCCAATTTTCACTTCTTCAGACCCACAGGTGACCTTTTTGTGCTTCTTTCAAAGCTCTCCCATATTCCCTCTGCAATATGGACCTCTGTCTGGGACCGAGGAATTCCTGTATGAGCTACCCATGCTGTCCCAGCTTTAATATGGCTATGGGATCCCAGTGTATTCGCCCATAAATGCTAATACCCAATAAAGCCAGAAGCTAGGGAGGGACTGCAACCTCTGATTGAGAAATTTCTTAAGCACAAACTTTTAGTTCCCTGAAAGTCTCCCTGCAACACTCCAATTCTTCCTGTTAGAAAACCAAATGGGGAATTGATTAGAGTGATTAATGAGGCATTTATTCTGATTCACCCCATTGTGCCTAATCCCTATACTATCTTTACTCAGATGCCATAGGACACAAAATGGTTACCACTCTAGATCTTAAAGATTCCTTCTTTTGTACACTTTTGCGTAAAAACTCCAGTTTTGTAAAGCGTGAAACTCTTGAGTCAATGCATTGAGGTCAGTTCGAGCACTTAAGGCATATGTTTGGAAAATGTTCCAACTTCCCCCTTCCCACTATCCTGTGCTGGCTCTATAATTGGTGTTTACAGAGAATTGTAGGAGCTAGAGGGTGGAGTAAGATGAGCCAGGGTCACTTCTGGGCAGGAGACAAAGAAGGAAGGTTGAGGAGATTCTATGTCCATCCCCTTCACTTCTACCCACCACTGGGTGGCGTCCAGAAACCAACTGATTCACTTTCCTTAACTCTTGTAACAGACAATATATTCTGTCATATTTTCAAATCGAAAGCACCAGAGTGTTAAAAGGAGATGTGCAATAACTAATTGTAACCCCTTCCTCCCTTCTAATAAGATATTAGACTGGATTGATTTCTTTACGGGTCTCAATAATTAGCAAATATAACTTAATAGCCAATGTTATCTCTAAATCCAATTTAAGAATTAAATCTCCTCCTAACAGATTTACTCCTGCTTCTGGGACAAACAAAAACCTAGTAGTGGCGATCTTATTTCCTCACCTAAAAGTTCTCATTAAAAATTGGTATGTGAAAATTTTCTTCTTTTACTCTAGGGATCCCTTTAAAATGGATACTGAAGAAGAATCTCTCTGCCTCTGTATCCACAAGGAACAGCATATTATTTCAGAAGCTTCCAACCTCTATGTTAACCCAGGGGCTCCCAGTTGTGTCTAAGGAAAATGAGCCCCAGAATTTCATAGTCTTCTTCCTCAAATCTCATGAGAGGTGCTACTCATTCCTCCCTTTGCAACTGATGACATTTTTTCCTGAAATGTCTCAGTTTTCCACATCTATGGCACTTGTTTTTTCCATTCCACTCCTTACCTTTCCATTTTCCCTTTTCCATATTTATCTCTCCCTTTCCTTCTCTGTTGATATGTGTGCCCCAATCTAGGTTCCTGTCTGGTTCCTTCTGATCTTACAACCTCCTTTACCAGAGAGAAGTAAGTCATCTACATACTGTAACAAATTCATGCTCCTTGGAAGTTTACATTTTTCCAAAAGACTCTAGAATCTGTCCAAAAAGATTTGGAACCTCTGTGAATCCCTTGGACTAAACTGTCCACTTATATAGAATGTCTGTTTTCTGCATTTCCCCAGATGAATACAAAGAGGTCCCAACTATCTTTAACCAAGGGCAAGTTGAAAAAGTGTCTTTCAAGTAATTTTTGTCTTTTGCCTTTGTTTCTCATCTTCCCTTCAAACATATGCTTTCTGAGCTTCCCTTAGTAATTCTTCCAGAGGTTTAGTGGTCCGTTGTTCTAATTTTTAAATTTTCCTATTTATATCAAGCTAAGAATCAGTTACAAAGTATGCTTTAAATATCCCCTTTCCTAGGGAATTCTGTGGGTCCAGGTCAGAGTATTTTCTAAAAACTCCCTCATTCTAAAAACTCCCAAGAGATTCAGTCTTTTCCAACGAATCTCAAAAACTTTATTCAAATTTTGACATTTTGGATACAGCTTCCTTAATGACATTAACAATCAATTGTTTAACATTTTTCATGTTACTTCGATGAGCTTGATTATTATGATCCCAGCCTGGGTCCACTTTGGGATAATTGACCTCAGCTGGTAGCACTCTTATTGCAGGAGGATGCCTCCTTTCCCATCCTGCCATTGGAGTTCTCATCATACTCTTCTCCACTCCAGTAAAGAAAATACTAAGGATTGACATTAATTCACTCCAAAAGAGCACATTTGGACTGGGTCTTTTATTAGCTATTTTCATCTCCTTTTTAAAGACCCTCACTTCATTGGTATTCAGAGGAGCATTTACAAATCCCATTTCCCCCCTTCCCCTTGTCTTCCCATAGAAACTTCTCATAATGTGTAATGCTGGAGAAACTGAGGCAGCATAGAGATTAGAGAACAATTTGATATTTTATTTAAAAGGGAGAGATTTACTGGGGCCAAATGGATCCATGATTTGGTCCCAGGGCTGAATGAAACTATCATCTCAAAGAATCCAGCAGTGAATATTAGATATAAGATTCTCTTATAGGGTAACAAGAACAATGACATAATGGGGGCGGTACCTGGATGGGAATGACCTAATGGGGGGAGACCCTAGGATGACATAATGGAGGGAGGTAGCAGAGTGGCTCCAGATATTCTAATGGTGTCTAAAATGGATAAAGTTCTTTGTCCCATCCAACATTAAGAGGGAATGATTATAGCCTGAGGTCTAAGATATAAGACCTTTATCCTATCGAATATTAAGAGGGAATGGCTATAATCTGAGGCAGAGTAACTGAATAGGACAATTAGGGAAACTGGGTCAGGACATTAAAAGGGAAATGTGGCATAACAAATGGAACAAAGGGGTGGGAGTTGGAATAGAAATTAAACCTGACTCTTTTGTGGTCTCTTTGTTTTTAATAGACTTAAACAGCCAATTCTGAATAAGTTGTTGGCACTACTATAATTCCTTCCATAACCTGGAATATAGTTTTTCCTCCCCCTTACCCCCTACCAGAATTTACAGGTTAGTAGCAACTTCGGCAATAGGGGATGGGAAGAAAGCAGAAAGTGGGGGAAGTGGATCTTTAGGCAAAGGGGAGTCAAGGCAAGAAGAGGTGGACAGCTTTGGGCTGTTCTGTCTTTGTGGAAACCTTCTAGCAGGAATCCACATAGAACTTTTGAACAGGTAGCTTTGGGCTGTGCCAGAATTTACTGTATTTGCAGATGGGAGGAGTAGGTTCTAGGCCTAGGAGAAGGGGAGGTATCTCCAATAAAATATTTTCCCTGAAAGTCCTCTCAGGAAAACGTTAGGGGAATAGGACTATGTTCCCAGGACTAAAGGAAAAGAAAAGGTGAAAATAATCAAATATTGCTGTTAAGAGTAGACTAAGGAATCTATCTTTGCACCCTCAGTATTTTGGCCAAAATTTGGATCTGATGAAGATTGGGTTTGTCAATTACTAAACTTACACGTACATGATAAGAAAGGAGTCACAGAGGAAAAGAATTATGCCATTTGTTAGGGTCCTGGGACTTCAACAGCTGCTGGGATTTTTCTAAATGAGTAAAAGGAAAAGAATAAGGAAATTCAGGAGTCATTTTCTAAATGGAATACTCTTTTTGTTTTAGTACCTTCATCCCCTCCTTATAATCTACCTCACTTAATGCTTCCACTTCCTGCTTCCTTCTTCCTTACCCTCTACTATTACTACTACTACTACTAATCTATCAATTTCAGAGAAAAAGGAGGTGGAAGAGAAACTTTACTCCAGGCTAAGAAAAGAATTAGAACAGTGGAAACAAGACATTCAGAAGCTTCTATTTAAGTGTAATGAGAAGGGTAGGATAGAATCAAACTCTTTTCCATTCCTATTCCTAATCCCAGACCCATGTTTCCTTAAAGAAGGTCCCAATGAGAGGCTCAGAGATATTGGGTTTGTGAATGCTTCCTTAAGCACTACTAAAGAGAGAGTATTTAAGAAAGAAATGAAATCTTTGATCAAAGACCTGGTAGGTTCTTGAACAATTAAACTGTTCTTAGATCCAAATTTCTATATTTGGAGCGAGTAGATATCAATCCTCAACATTTTTTTAACTGTAGAGGAAAAGAGTATGATAGGAAGGGCTGTGATAGCAGGGTGGGAAAGGAGATACCCTCCCCCAGAAGGAGTGCTTTTAGTGGAGATCAAGTATCCCAATGTAGACCCTTGCTGGGATCATAATAATCAGACCCATTGATATGCAAGACCTTAGGGAATTAATTTTATCTGTCATTAAAAAAGCAGTACCAAAATCTCTAGATCTGAACAAGGTGTTTGAAATTCACGCCCCCCCCCCCCCAAAAAAAAAAAAGGAAGGAGTCCTGAATTTTTAGAAAGTTTGAGAAAAAACTTTAGAGGGTATTCTGGCTTAGACCCACAGGATCCCCTAACAGAAATGATATTCAAGGTATGTTTTGTGACCAATTCTTGGCCAGATATAAATAAAAAACTCCAAAAATCGGAACAATGGAACACTAAGCTTCTAGAGGAACTATTGAGGGAGACTCACAAAGTTTATGTCTGAAGGGAAGATGAGAAACAAAGATAGAAAACTAAAATCATGGTACAAACAGTGAAGGAGGTTGTAAGAACAGAAGGAACTAAGAATCAAGATCAGGACAGAGATACCAGCAGGGGAAAGAGAAGAGAAAATAATGAGAAATAATGTAGAGGTGGTTAGGAGAGAATAAGTGTTATAGATATGGAAGGCCAGGGCACTTCAAGAGGAATTGCTCTTGAGTGGGAAAAGGAGTAAGTAGCACCCCTTATGACATTTGAGCAAGAAGACAGGGAATTCAGGGTTTCTTTCTCATTAAATCCAACCAAGAATCCCTAGTTAACATAGAGGTCAGGAACTCCAAAAGAAAATATACTATTCCTTGTAGATACAGGGGTAGAAAAATTCTCACTTAGCACAAAACCTAAGAGGATGAAATTTGAGTGGGGACAGCCTTAAAATCTCTGGAGTGAAAGGAGAAAATTTTCAATTATCAATTTTTAATGAAACAACTATTTGTTGTGAAAATAAACAAACTACTGCCAAATTTTTCTTTGTCCCAGAAGCAGGAATAAACCTTTTGGGAAGAGATTTTAATTCCTAAATTAGATCTAGACTTAAAAGTGGTATAGGAACAGACTGTTCAATTATATTTGTTAAGTGCTGAAACTTAAAGATATTAGATCAGAATTTTGAGTAGGAGCAGGAAATCATGGATCGATGAAGGTTAATCCAATAGAAATTAAACTAAAGAATCCTTAGGCAGTATCCTGTGTTAGATAGTATCCTATCCCAGTGGAGGGAAGGAAGCTGCAAGCTCAACTGTTAAGAAGACAGGATTTTGGAACCATGCATGTCTCCCTTTAACATCCAGTGCTCCTAGTCCTAAAACCTGATGGGACATAATGGCTGCTATGAGATATGAGGGAAGTAAATCAGTTGGTTTTAGTGCATCACCCAGTGGTTCCTAATGCTTACACTCTACTTTGCCAAAGACCTACAAAACATGGGTGGTTCACAGTTATTGACTTGAAGAATGCCTTCTGGGTTTGTCTGTTAGCTGAAAACAACAACGATTTATTTGCTTTCATTTGGGAAAACCATGGGATGGATGGGAAAGAGCAATATAGCTGGATGGTTCTACCCCAAGGATTCATTGAGGTTCCAAATCTTTTTGGAAAAATTTTGGAAAGTCTTCTGAAAAAAATTGAACTCCCAAAAGGTCTAAGTTCATTACAATATGGAGATGACTTGCTGCTCTCTGAAGAAAAGAGAGAACTCTGAAACCTCAGTGAATCTTTTAAACTTTTTAGGAGATAATGGCTTGAGAGTATCACCCAAAAATTAATGTTTGGAAAGAGAGGTAGATTATCTATTTGACTTTCAGCAATGTTTGTAGGACTATCCTAAGGCCAGAAGATTATAGAATTAGACAGATTGTTAGAAGAAAAGCACCCTAAGTTCAGAGGACCCCATTACTGCTATATTTCCCCTAGGAGCTATATATCCTCATGAGTGGTTGAATGCCAGAGACCATGCTCTTGAGGATATGCCAGAGACCATATAGAATTAGACAGATTGTTAGAACAAAAGCACCCTAAGTTCAGAGGACCCCATTACTGCTATATTTCCCCTAGGAGCTATATATCCTCATGAGTGGTTGAATGCCAGAGACCATGCTCTTGAGGATATGCCAGAGACCATGTCCTTGAACACTGCCAGAGACCATGTCCTTGGACGCAGGAAACAAAGAGCTAAGAAGATTAGCAAACACCCTAAATTCCTGAAGATTAGATAATGTGTGTCCCAAGAAATCGGTCATCTCTGCCCAAGATCTAGATAACAGTATACTCTAGGATTTCTGCCACACCTATGGTCCGACATTCTTCTCATTGTAACCCCCCACTCAGAAATCCTATTTAATTAAACTCTCTTCATTCATTAAACAGAGACATTCACCATCTTAAACCTTGAGTTGCCTCTCTGTCTCTCCGATCCTGTCCCCAAGCACGTGTGCTTTACAGACTGTTGTCTTACAGAGCCTTTGCTCTCCCTCGGCCCCGGCTCCACTCGATGACCCACTGTGGATGTCCTGCCGGACAGGACAACTGGCGCCCAACGTGGGCCTCGAAGTGGACCTCGGCCCGACATCGCCCCCGAGCATTCCGCGAGAGAATTCACGGTCTCTACGGAACCCCCGTAAGGGTAGAGGTAAGTTTTCGCGATTGTCGGTACTATGGGATCGTATTTATCTAAAGAACAAATATTCCTTAAAGATCTTAAAGGAAATCTTAAGGAAAGAGGCATAAAAGTAAAAAAGAAGGACCTTATAAAATTCTTTATATACATAGATAAGGTCTGTCCTTGGTTTATTGTAAATGGCCCTGAAATACACCCCGGGAAATGGCAGAAGGTTGGCCGAAACCTAAACAATTTGCTAAAATAAGAAGGGCGGAATGTTGTAAATGTTTTCCCCCTCTGGGCATTAATTAATGAAGTCATTAAAGGAGCCTCTAACAACGGCAGGGTTCGGCAATTACCCCCGGGTCCTCAGATAACTTGGGAAGACGCTGAGGGAAATAAAGGCACTGTCCGCCCTTACATAGTTCCTAATCTACCTATTAACCTATGGGGAAGAGATATTCTCTCACAAATGGGTATTATGTGCAGCCCCAATTCTGTAGTCACAAGACAAATGCTAAGCCAGGGTTTTCTCCCTCAACAAGGATTAGGGAAAAATAACCAAGGTATCAATCAGCCTTTACAAGTACAGCCACACCCTGGCCGTGCTGGCCTTGGTTTTCAGAACCATTTTTTATAAGGGGCACTGGTCCGCCCAGCCTGCAGGCGGACAAGATCAAAACACTCCAGTCTGGTTTGACCAGTGGCCCTTTCCAAAGAAAATATGTTGCGCAGTCCATAGATCCTTTTCGCTTGAAATACCCCAAACCTGCCACTAGACCTTAACCCTAATTTCGTTTAGGTACCCCAAAGCTAGACCTCAACATTTGGGGCACACTCAGAACCAATCTGGGTTTTGAGCTGTTCAAGCAGTATTCTTCCGGGAAGAATCTGCGTTCTTTCTTTGGTCTCACTCTATCTCTAAAGGTAGTGGAGAGAATATCTGTGTTCCGTCTCACTCTACTTCCATTTCAGGTGAAAAGGCTGCTATTTTGATCTAGACACTCCCCTGCCCCTAAAGTCTGTCCTGGGGCAGATGCTTTGCTTGAAGAAACTCCCTCTGTCCAAATCCTTTAGAGAGAGAAAGGCCCTTCCTTTGCATATCAATGCATTTCTAATCTTTTTTTTCTGTCACCAGATAGTCCTGCTCTCCAGCAGGAACTGTTGAGACACGAGAGGAAGTGTCTCTTTAACACCACCCCAGACCAAAGAGTGGTCATGTGGCCGTTCTGGGGACCTTACCCTTCTCGGGGGTCCCAGGCCAGCGCTCTCTTTGCTCTGTTCTGGGGAGATAGCCGGAGAAACGTAAGAGGAGCTGTGTTTGAGCCCTTCTCCCACGCCACTGTTAAATGCAATGGAGTCTCTAATGGTCAGGCTGTAGCCACGAGGAGAAAGGTCACTGAATTGGGGTGAGTTTAGAGAATGTCTCTGCCCACGGCAGCTACTCCCTGGACAGGGGTAAGCAGTCTTCCCTTCAGGTTTTGCTCTCCCAGCAAGATTTGGGGACTTAGATGAGCTGCCCTGCCTTCAAGTTCCAGCGTGGAATCGCCAGAGGAGCCCTCGCCATTCAAGACGCACTGCGCTGGGTAAGATGGCATCTCTTCCTCCCCAACCCTCATTCTGGCCTCTCCTCCCCCTTCTTCCATGGAGTGAGGAGTGTAAAACTCGAGGCCTGGTTCGGACCTCTCCCATGTGGCTTGGCAACCTGCCGTTTAAATGCTCCTATCCTGTCCCCTTCTTGGGGTTACTGTACAGTGGGGAGATTGGGGACTCAATCTTAATCTTCTCAAATCTCCGGAAAAAGGAGCAATTCACAGAGCTTACCTACACTTTGAAAGAGACAACTATTTCTGAATATGGCAAAATTCACCAATTTTTATGGGATGAAGAATATCAATGCCTGCAAAATCTGGAGCAGCAATCCAGAGTCAATGTGGTCAAACTGGAGGAGAAGGAGCATGAGCTGACCCAACAAATCCAGAATCTACAACAAGTGAAGTTTGAAGTAGAGGAGAATTTGGACAAGATGCCCTTGGAAAAGATCCAGGATATGCCAGGCACTTTGAAAAAGAAGGAAGAGCTCCTATTGAAAAAACCAGTGCTTTCTTACATTTTCTGGCCTCCCTGCCCTGTCAGAGGCATGAGAGAAATCCTCATGAGTTTCCACAGGGATATAACTTTTGATCCTGAATCAGCCCATCCTCATCTCGTCCTATCTGCGGATTTGAAGAGGGTCCAGTATGGAAGCATTTATCAAGACCTGCCTGACAACAAAGAGGGATTTGAGTCTGGTCTTGTGGTTCTGGGAGCACAGAAATTCTCCTCTGGCAAACACTATTGGGAAGTGGAGATGGGAGACAAGACAGCGTGGGAATTGGGCATCTGTAAAGATTCAGTCAGGAGAAAGGGGCTGATCTCCTCCTCATCTGAGGATGTAAGTACCCTCATCGGCTTCACATCTGGAAATGAATTCTTCCTCTGGAATTCAGAAATGGGCTGTCTATGCAGCTCGCCTCTGCACAAAGTGGGCATTTTTCTTGATTATGAAATGAGGTATCTAGCATTTTATGATGTCCTAGATAGATCCCTGATCCACAGTCTCTCAAACATAGATTTTGAAGAGCCTCTTCGCCCTTACTTCTGTGCTTTCCTTTTAAATGATGAGAGCACCCTTGGTTCACTCAAAATTTGCCCCAAGAGTCCATAGTAGAAGGCTGTCACAGGTGCTAATTCCTAAGGATGACTTTTTATGAAAAGTGAATGAGTGTAACGATGCCAGTGATACTCCCATTTCTTTGAATTCCTATTGAAATGGTCAATAAAGTGTGATTATTTAAACCAAGAAAATACTGTCTACTGTGTTAATCCTTTTTATCATAAAAAGGAGAGGTCGTTTTTTTTTTCCTCTTGGTGGCTGATTTTCCAGTACCAAATTTGGGAAGGGAGGCTGTTAGAATAGGAGAAAAGGTAGATGAAAGAAACAGGGAAAGGAAAGTTCCTAGTAGAAAAAGAGGAAGAACAGAATTTAGATGCTGAATGACTGTAGGAATAAATAAATAATCAAGCAGGTAAAGAAGCAAACAAATTAAAAAAGGGAGAAATCCTCAGCAGAAGCCGTTTTTGAGAAGATCACTGCTCCTGATGTAATTTGGACTGATATTGGGGATACATGACTGATATTGGGGAATGGGAAAGTGGTTGAATTATTGTTAAAATTTTAGTATTACTGTGTTTAAGATTTGTTAAAACTGGGATTTGTTAAAACTGTTTAATATTTTGCTGTATGTTAGAGGGATTTTTAGGAAATTTAGTGCTCTGTTATGTATAGAAAATATGATTCACTCTTGGAATTTATAGATGGAATGGTAATTTGATAATTTCTTTTCCGTGTTAAAAAAAAGGGAGGAAGGAAACTAATTGAAACTGGTCAGGAAATTGGGAAAAAACTGGGGTATTTTTCTTAGGCACTTTGGCCCTGCCCCTATTTCATTAGTTCAGATTGAATTGGAAATTATTTAACTCCTTGCTTAAAATTTATTCAACTATGATTTGCTGATTATGTTTTAAATTGGAAATCCCTTATTCTGCTGGAATTGCCTTGGCAGACTCAGTTTTGGGGATTATTCTTTAGAAACAACCTGTAATCAGACGCCTGTCCTAGGACTGGCAGTCTCTCTGATTTATTTCTCTACTGCTGTTAGCCCAGGTCCTTAATTAGTATTTCAGCATTTTGATATCAGGCCTCTAATAGTTTCGGGTTGCCCGCCTTTGTCTAATTGCATAATTTGGTCAGAAATCTGTTTCCTAGTAGCAGCTCCTGTTGTATTGAGAGGGCACAAGTAGAGCTACTCCAGGCTCAATTTTTTCCCCTCTTTTGGAGTCCCTGGCAGATTTGGGCTGTCCTCTTAGGATGGGCAGCAGGACTGTCTTGAGCACTGCTACTTAGCAGAGGCTGAGTTAAATGCATAAATAACCACAGACCTAACTCACAGTAAAATGTCCATCTCAAAGTGAATTTTCTGGCTGAGATGCCCCCCAACTGCAGAGGACCTGAACAGGGAGGCTTTTGTGTCTCCCTAAATAAGGAATGCTGTTTGAAGAGAACTTTGGTTCTGCACACATATATTGTATCTAGGATATACTGTAACCTATTTAACATGTCAAGGACTGCTTGCCATCTGGGGGGAGGGGATGGAGGGAGAGAGGGGAAAAATTGGAACAGAAGAGAGTGCAAGGGATAATGCTGTAAAAAATTACCCTGGCGTGGGTTCTATCAATAAAAAGTTATTTAAAAAAAAAAGGAATGCTGTTTAATGTAAATAATTGTGGAGTTATCAGGGAGAGACTGGTCCTTGCCATAAGTACTTGTATTTTTCTAGTTTTACTTTGGTTTATTTGCTTTACATAGGGTTGGTCAAAATTATGGTGCTAAGACCTTCTAGAGGAAGGTAATTCAATGATTTGAATATTCAGAAGAGAGAGAGTTTGGAATCTTATCCACAGTTCTCTTTTATTGTCCTGACTCAGTTTCCCTAATTCTCCTGATTCAGTCCTGCCTCAGTTTTCCTGCTTCTAGGTTCTGAAAAGCTCCCCTCCCTTTTTTTAAGAATACTTGATAGAATATCAGAATGCCTCTCCTTATCCCAAGCTATTAGAATATCAGATACTGTCTTATAAGATGCTTTGCCCACATCTGGGTGCCTCCTTCTCATTAGGCCATCCCCTTCTGCAGTGGCTCACCCCACTCTGTCAGTCCTGTTCCACTCTCAATACCCTGATTCCGCCCCTGCCTCAGTCTACCCTCTTTATCTGAGCCACTTATATATATGTATATCTGTCATTGAGAACTCTGATTGTTTGCTGGATTATTGGAGATTATGTCTCATTCAGCCTTGGGACCAAACATGGATCCATTGGGTCCCAGTATATCTCTCCATTTAATAAATTATTCAACAGTCTCTAATCTGTGTCTTGCTCAGTTTCTCAGGCATTACAAAGGGGAAAATGACTGTGGTCTAGAGTGCATAGGTGTGAACACCATTGTGTATCTGGAGGTTCATAACACACACACACACACACACACACACACACACACACATATATATATATATTTTCTTTCTGAGTTGAATATCTAAAAAGTAAGGAATCGGAAATAAGATCCTTTAAAAAAAAATCTGTTAAAAAAAATAGACATCTTGATCCAGTGATTGAATCATAATCATGAAATGAGACAAAAGGGGGAAAGTAAGGGGAAGGGATAGCAAAGGTTGATACTTGTTTTCTTCATGGGAACCATGGAGGGGAAGCAGTTTGGGAAAAAAAAGACTTTGGAGGGGAGGGGTCTGTCCTTACCATGTTTCCATCTCAGCATATCAGAAAGGTGATGTCTTGAGGCTTGCCCATGAGTATGTTACTGCTAAGTGACCCAAGGAGGAGATCTTTCCCAGTACTAAGAGGGAGGGAAGGAGTTTTCTTCTCCAGAGATGGTGACTCTGAAATGTGGGATGAGAAGAAAGGTGAGAACTCAGGCCTGAAGCAGAGTGTGGAAGTCCTATCAAAAGACAGGAGTTGTCAAATTTTTGAAGGGTGGAGTTAAAAGAGGTGTTAAGCAGGGGAAGATATATAAGAAGGCTCACACAGCTCAGCGCCAGTATCTTTTGCTGCCACATCTCAAGGGCAGGAGCTAGCACTCTCCCTACCTGAAGAGGAAGGATTCAGAGGCTTAGGAACATACATGAAAGAGTTTAATCGCTAACCTCCAGCCAGGTCTCACTTGCTTGCATCTGCCTCATCTACCTCACTGACTGTGTGACTGAGAGTGCAGAGAGGACCTTTTCCAGGGCAGTGAGGGGGCCACTGAAACCTCAGCCTATATAGAGTGCAAGGTGGTCAATCATTAGACAAGGCGACTGGCTGCTGAGCAGGAACCTGCAGACTCTGTGCATCACTGGCAAGATGCTCCAACCTCACCTGCTGCAGAAAAAGATGGGCCTGAGCACCTGTGACCAACATGGAGAACAAGAGATGTTCTTCTGTGAGGAAGACCAGAGGCCCCTCTGTGAATCCTGCTTATCAGCCCCAGAGCATAAGAACCACCAAGTCCTTCCCTTGGAGACAGCTGCTGATAAGTGTAAGAAGAAGCTCCGGGAGATATGGAGCATTTTACAGAAGAAAGAAGAGAAATTTCAAATTGCACTGGACATTTTGAGAAGAAGAGAAGCACAATTCTCAGAGCGTACCTACACTTTGAAAGAGACAGCTATTTCTGAATATGGCAAAATTCACCAATTCTTATGGGATGAAAATTATGAATACCAAAAAAGATTGGTGAAGGCATCCAGAAGGAACCTCCTCCAAGTAGAAGAGACTGAGATCAAGCTGTTCCAACAAATACAAAAGCTGCAGCAAGTGAAGTTTGAAGTAGAAGAGAATTTGGACATGATGCCCTTGGAAATGATCCAAGCTGTGCCAGACACTTTGAAAAAAAAGGAAGAACTTGGACTCCAAAGACCAGCACTTCCTTCCATTTCCTTGCCTGCCTGCTCCATTACAGGCATGCGAGAAATGCTCATGACTTTCCACAGGGATATAACTCTTGATCCTGAATCAGCCCATCCTCATCTCATCCTGTCTGAGGATTTGAAGAGGGTCCAGTATGGAAGCATCTGTCAAGACCTACCTGACAACAAAGAGAGATTTGACTGTGTTCTTGGGGTTTTAGGAGCCCAGAAATTCATCTCAGGAAAACACTACTGGGAAGTGGAGGTGGGAGACAAGACAGCATGGGAATTGGGCATCTGTAAAGATTCAGTCAGGAGAAAAGGGAAACACGGTTTCTCACCTGAGGATGCAATGACCGTCACAGCATTCACATCTGGAAATAGTTTCTTTTTCTGTACTTCAGATAAGAACTTTTTATTGGGCCGGCCTGTGCACAAAGTGGGCATTTTTCTTGATTTTGAAAAGCAACAAATAGCATTTTATGATCTTACATACAGATCCCTTATCTACAGGAACTCGAACATGGATTTGGAAGGGCCTCTTCGCCCTTATTTCTCTCCTTGCCTTGACAATGTAAAAAGCACCTCTGGTTCACTCATCATTTGTCCCAAGAGTCCACAGTAGAGGGCTGTAACAGGTATTAATTACTAAGGATGACTTTCTGAAAGGTGAATGAATATAACACCGCTAAGTGCCACTGTATTTCTTTGAATTCCTGTTGAAATGGTCAATAAAGTGTGATTATTTAAACTAACAAAATACTGTGTACTTTGTTAATACTTCTCAATACAAAAAAGATAGGTCATTTTTTTTCCCTTTGGTGGCTGTTCTTCCAGTACCTAAATTGGAAGGGGAGGGTGGTAGAAGAATA